>NW_027195027.1:775000-827500 GCF_038502225.1 Cherax quadricarinatus
ACCTAAACTACTGGGAACGCCTGCAAGTCTTGAACATGTACTCACTGGAGCGGAGGAGAGAGAGGTACATGATAATACATAACTGGAAGGTACTCGAGAGCTTGGTCCCAAATCTGCACACTGCTATAACATACTGGAGTGAGAGTTATGGGAGGAAGTGTAAAATAAACCCAGTGAGGAGCAGGGGTGCGGTGGGGACAATAAGGGAACACTGTATCAACATGCGGGGTCCCAGACTTTTCAATATCTTACCAGAAGATATCAGAAACACTGCTGGAACAAGTGTTGAAGCCTTCAAGAGGAAACTAGACAAGTATCTTCACCAGGTGCCAGATCAGCCAGGCTGTGATGGATATGTGGGGCAGCGGGCCTCCAGCAGCAACAGCCTGGTTGACCAGGCAGGCACCAGAGAGTAGATATACTCTCGAAATTCTTCAAAGGAATTCTTCAAAGGTATATCCCAGGATACTTCTCCATCATACAGCATCCCAGGATGCTTGTCCATACAGCATCCCAGGATGCTTGTCCATACAGCATCCCAGGATGCTTGTCCATACATCATCCCAGGATGCTTGTCCATACAGCATCCCAGGATGCTTGTCCATACAGCATCCCAGGATGCTTGTCCATACAGCATCCCAGGAGGCTTGTCCATACAACATCCCAGGATGCTTGTCCATACAGCATCCCAGGAGGCTTGTCCATGCATCATCCCAGGAGGCTTGTCCATACAACATCCCAGGATGCTTGTCCATACAGCATCCCAGGAGGCTTGTCCATACAACATCCCAGGAGGCTTGTCCATACAGCATCCCAGGAGGCTTGTCCATGCATCATCCCAGGAGGCTTGTCCATACAACATCCCAGGATGCTTGTCCATACAGCATCCCAGGATGCTTGTCCATACAGCATCCCAGGATGCTTGTCCATACAACATCCCAGGATGCTTGTCCATACAACATCCCAGGATGCTTGTCCATACAACATCCCAGGAGGCTTGTCCATACAACATCCCAGGATGCTTGTCCATACAACATCCCAGGATGCTTGTCCATACAACATCCCAGGAGGCTTGTCCATACAACATCCCAGGATGCTTGTCCATACAACATCCCAGGAGGCTTGTCCATACAACATCCCAGGATGCTTGTCCATACAACATCCCAGGATGCTTGTCCATACAACATCCCAGGAGGCTTGTCCATACAACATCCCAGGATGCTTGTCCATACAACATCCCAGGATGCTTGTCCATACAACATCCCAGGATGCTTGTCCATACAACATCCCAGGATGCTTGTCCATACAGCATCCCAGGAGGCTTGTCCATACAACATCCCAGGATGCTTGTCCATACAACATCCCAGGATGCTTGTCCATACAACATCCCAGGATGCTTGTCCATACAACATCCCAGGATGCTTGTCCATACAGCATCCCAGGATGCTTGTCCATACAACATCCCAGGATGCTTGTCCATACAGCATCCCAGGATGCTTGTCCATACAACATCCCAGGATGCTTGTCCATACAACATCCCAGGATGCTTGTCCATACAACATCCCAGGATGCTTGTCCATGCATCATCCCAGGATGCCTGTCCATACAACATCCCAGGATGCTTGTCCATACAACATCCCAGGATGCTTGTCCATACAACATCCCAGGATGCTTGTCCATACAGCATCCCAGGATGCTTGTCCATGCATCATCCCAGGATGCTTGTCCATACAGCATCCCAGGATGCTTGTCCATGCATCATCCCAGGATGCTTCTCCATACAGCATCCCAGGATGCTTGTCCATCATACAGCATCATCCCAGGATGCTTGTCCATCATACAGCATCCCAGGATGCTTACATATTATACATCATCCCAGGATGCTTCTCCATCATACAGATTCACAGGATGCTTCTCCATGCATCATCCCAGGATGCTTGTCCATACAACATCCCAGGATGCTTCTCCATACAGCATCCCAGGATGCTTCTCCATACAGCATCCCAGGATGCTTCTCCATACAGCATCCCAGGATGCTTGTACATCATACATCATTCTTATCATCCACCTCTTAACCAGCCAACATTCTGCACATTTCCTGCCTTGTGTTTTCTCTGATTCCTTTTAATTATCCAGGAATCCATTTATGGATTTGTTTGGTCTAGGAAGGAAACTCAGGCCATGAGAGGAAAATCCAGGAGTTGGCGTATGTGTTGGGTAAATAGAAAACTCCATAGGCTGGCGTATATGTTTCACGTAAATACGATAGGAAAATTCAGTGGCTGGCGTATGTGTGTTTTGCGTAAGTTACAGTATACACAGCGTAAGCTCCGTAGCTGGGTTGGTACAGTGTTGGACCAGGTAGATACGTGGACCAGGGTTCAAGTCCCGGTTCAGTATTCTATTGACAATGTGTATACAGGTAGCCAGCAAGGTTGAAATTGAGTGTAGAAGCGTATTGTTATTCTCCAGTGAAGCGTATACGCAGCCAGAGACTAATTGGGAACTCAGCTTACACCCGAAGAGATCTGGGATCGTATCACGAAGTGAGCCGTATGGGTAAGTCACCTGTTTGCCTTGTGCACCTAGCAGTAACGTAGGTACCTGGGTGTTAGTCACCTTACACCTGGTGTCACTATTCACCTAGCAGTAATGTAGTTGCCTGGGTGTTAGTCACCTAACACCTGCTGACACTGTTCACTTATCAGTAATTAGGTACCTGGGTGTCAGTCTTCTTACACCTGCTGCCAGTGTAGGTACCTGGGTATTAGTCTCCTTTCACCTGCTGTCAGTGTTCATCTACCAGTAAGTAGGTACCAAAGTGTTAGTCGACTGTTGTGGGTGGCATCTTGGGGGAGGGGGTGAATAGACTGATAGTCTTCCTACCTCAGTTCATTTACTATCAGCCAAGATAGTATTAAAGCTCTCGTAAGCTCGTCAGCTACGTAAGAGAGCGGAGCTCTCTGTCTGTGGAATAATTTACAGATGGAAATTAGTAAGGGATTTAATGAGAGTTGAGTCGGAAATTAGTAAGGAATTTAATGAGAGTTGAGTCGGAAATTAGTAAGGAATTTAATGAGAGTTGAGTCAGATTGAGAGCTGAAGAGAGTTCCTAAAGAGTCTGTCCACCAGGAACAGGGAATTTAGTACGTGTTGCCACAAGTGTTGGTGTAGGGGTGTGTGTTGGTTCTGTAACTGGTCACTACAGGCTCCATTTAAGCGTATCGTATCTGTTTGTGATACTGCGTATGGGAGAAATTTTTGTGTGAAGGAGGGTGTGTGTTGGAATAAATCATTTAATATTTCTGGTTACTGGGAGTTGAGTCCCAGCTCTTGGCTCTCTAACTTGTTACTGGGTTCACTCTTGTGGGTCGTTGCCTACATATTCTTAAAGCTGTGTATGGGAGAGTGTTTTTAGGTGTCTCCAGCTAAACTGTCTGGCAGGTAGACTGTTCCACTCATCTACTACCAGGTAGACTGTTCCACTCTCTACTACCAGGTAGACTGTTCCACTCATATACTACCAGGTAGACTGTTCCACTCTCTACTACCAGGTAGACTGTTCCACTCTCTACTACCAGGTAGACTGTTCCACTCTCTACTACCAGGTAGACTGTTCCACTCACCTACTACCAGGTAGACTGTTCCACTCATCTACTACCAGGTAGACTGTTCCACTCTCTACTACCAGGTAGACTGTTCCACTCTCTACTACCAGGTTGACTGTTCCACTCTCTACTACCAGGTAGACTGTTCCACTCATCTACTACCAGGTAGACTGTTCCACTCTCTACTACCAGGTTGACTGTTCCACTCTCTACTACCAGGTTGACTGCTCCACTCTCTACTACCAGGTTGACTGTTCCACTCTCTACTACCAGGTTGACTGTTGCACTCTCTACTACCAGGTTGACTGTTCCACTCTCTACTACCAGGTAGACTGTTCCACTCTCTACTACCAGGTAGACTGTTCCACTCTCTACTACCAGGTAGACTGTTCCACTCTCTACTACCAGGTTGACTGTTCCACTCTCTACTACCAGGTTGACTGTTCCACTCTCTACTACCAGGTAGACTGTTCCACTCTCTACTACCAGGTTGACTGTTCCACTCTCTACTACCAGGTTGACTGTTCCACTCTCTACTACCAGGTTGACTGTTCCACTCTCTACTACCAGGTTGACTGCTCCACTCTCTACTACCAGGTTGACTGTTCCACTCATCTACTACCAGGTAGACTGTTCCACTCTCTACTACCAGGTTGACTGTTCCACTCTCTACTACCAGGTTGACTGTTCCACTCTCTACTACCAGGTAGACTGTTCCACTCATCCACTACCAGGTTGACTGTTCCACTCATCCACTACCAGGTAGACTGTTCCACTCATCCTCTACCAGGTAGACTGTTCCACTCATCTACTACCAGGTAGACTGTTCCACTCTCTACTACCAGGTTGACTGTTCCACTCTCTACTACCAGGTTGACTGTTCCACTCATCCACTACCAGGTAGACTGTTCCACTCATCCTCTACCAGGTAGACTGTTCCACTCATCTACTACCAGGTAGACTGTTCCACTCTCTACTACCAGGTTGACTGTTCCACTCTCTACTACCAGGTTGACTGTTCCACTCATCCACTACCAGGTAGACTGTTCCACTCATCCTCTACCAGGTAGACTGTTCCACTCATCCACTACCAGGTAGACTGTTCCACTCATCCTCTACCAGGTAGACTGTTCCACTCATCCACTACCAGGTAGACTGTTCCACTCATCCTCTACCAGGTAGACTGTTCCACTCATCCACTACCAGGTAGACTGTTCCACTCATCTACTACCAGGTAGACTGTTCCACTCTCTACTACCAGGTTGACTGTTCCACTCTCTACTACCAGGTTGACTGTTCCACTCATCCACTACCAGGTAGACTGTTCCACTCATCCTCTACCAGGTAGACTGTTCCACTCATCTACTACCAGGTAGACTGTTCCACTCTCTACTACCAGGTTGACTGTTCCACTCTCTACTACCAGGTTGACTGTTCCACTCATCCACTACCAGGTAGACTGTTCCACTCATCCTCTACCAGGTAGACTGTTCCACTCATCCACTACCAGGTAGACTGTTCCACTCATCCTCTACCAGGTTGACTGTTCCACTCTCTACTACCAGGTTGACTGTTCCACTCATCCTCTACCAGGTTGACTGTTCCACTCTCTACTACCAGGTAGACTGTTCCACTCATCCTCTACCAGGTTGACTGTTCCACTCTCTACTACCAGGTTGACTGTTCCACTCATCTACTACCAGGTAGACTGTTCCACTCTCTACTACCAGGTTGACTGTTCCACTCATCCACTACCAGGTTGACTGTTCCACTCATCCACTACCAGGTTGACTGTTCCACTCATCCACTACCAGGTTGACTGTTCCACTCTCTACTACCAGGTTGACTGTTCCACTCATCCACTACCAGGTTGACTGTTCCACTCATCCACTACCAGGTTGACTGTTCCACTCATCCACTACCAGGTTGACTGTTCCACTCATCCACTACCAGGTTGACTGTTCCACTCATCTACTACCAGGTTGACTGTTCCACTCATCCACTACCAGGTTGACTGTTCCACTCATCCACTACCAGGTAGACTGTTCCACTCATCTACTACCAGGTTGACTGTTCCACTCTCTACTACCAGGTTGACTGTTCCACTCTCTACTACCAGGTTGACTGTTCCACTCTCTACTACCAGGTTGACTGTTCCACTCTCTACTACCAGGTAGACTGTTCCACTCATCCACTACCAGGTTGACTGTTCCACTCTCTACTACCAGGTTGACTGTTCCACTCATCTACTACCAGGTAGACTGTTCCACTCTCTACTACCAGGTTGACTGTTCCACTCATCCACTACCAGGTAGACTGTTCCACTCATCCACTACCAGGTAGACTGTTCCACTCATCTACTACCAGGTAGACTGTTCCACTCATCTACTACCAGGTTGACTGTTCCACTCTCTACTACCAGGTTGACTGTTCCACTCTCTACTACCAGGTAGACTGTTCCACTCATCCACTACCAGGTTGACTGTTCCACTCATCCACCACCAGGTTGACTGTTCCACTCATCTACTACCAGGTAGACTGTTCCACTCTCTACTACCAGGTTGACTGTTCCACTCTCTACTACCAGGTTGACTGTTCCACTCATCCACTACCAGGTTGACTGTTCCACTCTCTACTACCAGGTAGACTGTTCCACTCATCTACTACCAGGTAGACTGTTCCACTCTCTACTACCAGGTTGACTGTTCCACTCTCTACTACCAGGTAGACTGTTCCACTCATCCACTACCAGGTAGACTGTTCCACTCTCTACTACCAGGTTGACTGTTCCACTCTCTACTACCAGGTTGACTGTTCCACTCATCCACTACCAGGTTGACTGTTCCACTCTCTACTACCAGGTTGACTGTTCCACTCATCCACTACCAGGTTGACTGTTCCACTCTCTACTACCAGGTTGACTGTTCCACTCATCCACCACCAGGTTGACTGTTCCACTCATCTACTACCAGGTAGACTGTTCCACTCTCTACTACCAGGTAGACTGTTCCACTCTCTACTACCAGGTTGACTGTTCCACTCTCTACTACCAGGTTGACTGTTCCACTCATCCACCACCAGGTTGACTGTTCCACTCATCTACTACCAGGTAGACCGTTCCACTCATCCACTACCAGGTAGACTGTTCCACTCATCCACTACCAGGTAGACTGTTCCACTCTCTACTACCAGGTTGACTGTTCCACTCTCTACTACCAGGTTGACTGTTCCACTCATCTACTACCAGGTAGACTGTTCCACTCTCTACTACCAGGTTGACTGTTCCACTCATCTACTACCAGGTAGACTGTTCCACTCATCCACTACCAGGTAGACTGTTCCACTCATCCACTACCAGGTAGACTGTTCCACTCTCTACTACCAGGTTGACTGTTCCACTCATCTACTACCAGGTAGACTGTTCCACTCTCTACTACCAGGTTGACTGTTCCACTCATCCACTACCAGGTTGACTGTTCCACTCATCTACTACCAGGTAGACTGTTCCACTCTCTACTACCAGGTTGACTGTTCCACTCATCCACTACCAGGTTGACTGTTCCACTCATCTACTACCAGGTAGACTGTTCCACTCTCTACTACCAGGTTGACTGTTCCACTCATCTACTACCAGGTAGACTGTTCCACTCTCTACTACCAGGTTGACTGTTCCACTCTCTACTACCAGGTTGACTGTTCCACTCTCTACTACCAGGTTGACTGTTCCACTCTCTACTACCAGGTTGACTGTTCCACTCATCCACTACCAGGTTGACTGTTCCACTCTCTACTACCAGGTAGACTGTTCCACTCATCCACTACCAGGTTGACTGTTCCACTCATCTACTACCAGGTTGACTGTTCCACTCTCTACTACCAGGTTGACTGTTCCACTCTCTACTACCAGGTTGACTGTTCCACTCTCTACTACCAGGTTGACTGTTCCACTCATCCACTACCAGGTTGACTGTTCCACTCTCTACTACCAGGTAGACTGTTCCACTCATCCACTACCAGGTTGACTGTTCCACTCATCTACTACCAGGTTGACTGTTCCACTCTCTACTACCAGGTTGACTGTTCCACTCTCTACTACCAGGTTGACTGTTCCACTCATCTACTACCAGGTAGACTGTTCCACTCTCTACTACCAGGTAGACTGTTCCACTCATCCACTACCAGGTTGACTGTTCCACTCATCTACTACCAGGTTGACTGTTCCACTCATCTACTACCAGGTAGACTGTTCCACTCTCTACTACCAGGTAGACTGTTCCACGCTCTACTACCAGGTTGACTGTTCCACTCTCTACTACCAGGTTGACTGTTCCACTCTCTACTACCAGGTTGACTGTTCCACTCATCTACCAGGTAGACTGTTCCACTCATCCACTACCAGGTTGACTGTTCCACTCATCTACTACCAGGTTGACTGTTCCACTCTCTACTGCCAGGTTGACTGTTCCACTCTCTACTACCAGGTTGACTGTTCCACTCTCTACTACCAGGTAGACTGTTCCACTCATCTACTACCAGGTAGACTGTTCCACTCTCTACTACCAGGTTGACTGTTCCACTCATCTACCAGGTAGACTGTTCCACTCTCTACTACCAGGTTGACTGTTCCACTCTCTACTACCAGGTTGACTGTTCCACTCTCTACTACCAGGTTGACTGTTCCACTCTCTACTACCAGGTTGACTGTTCCACTCATCTACTACCAGGTAGACTGTTCCACTCATCTACTACCAGGTAGACTGTTCCACTCATCTACTACCAGGTAGACTGTTCCACTCTCTACTACCAGGTTGACTGTTCCACTCATCTACCAGGTAGACTGTTCCACTCTCTACTACCAGGTTGACTGTTCCACTCTCTACTACCAGGTTGACTGTTCCACTCTCTACTACCAGGTTGACTGTTCCACTCATCTACTACCAGGTAGACTGTTCCACTCTCTACTACCAGGTTGACTGTTCCACTCATCTACTACCAGGTTGACTGTTCCACTCTCTACTACCAGGTTGACTGTTCCACTCTCTACTACCAGGTTGACTGTTCCACTCTCTACTACCAGGTTGACTGTTCCACTCTCTACTACCAGGTTGACTGTTCCACTCATCTACTACCAGGTAGACTGTTCCACTCTCTACTACCAGGTTGACTGTTCCACTCTCTACTACCAGGTTGACTGTTCCACTCTCTACTACCAGGTTGACTGTTCCACTCATCTACTACCAGGTTGACTGTTCCACTCATCTACTACCAGGTAGACTGTTCCACTCTCTACTACCAGGTAGACTGTTCCACTCTCTACTACCAGGTTGACTGTTCCACTCTCTACTACCAGGTAGACTGTTCCACTCATCCACTACCAGGTTGACTGTTCCACTCATCTACCAGGTAGACTGTTCCACTCATCCACTACCAGGTTGACTGTTCCACTCATCTACTACCAGGTTGACTGTTCCACTCTCTACTGCCAGGTTGACTGTTCCACTCATCTACTACCAGGTAGACTGTTCCACTCTCTACTACCAGGTTGACTGTTCCACTCATCTACCAGGTAGACTGTTCCACTCTCTACTACCAGGTTGAATGTTCCACTCATCTACCAGGTAGACTGTTCCACTCTCTACTACCAGGTTGAATGTTCCACTCATCTACCAGGTAGACTGTTCCACTCTCTACTACCAGGTTGACTGTTCCACTCATCTACCAGGTAGACTGTTCCACTCTCTACTACCAGGTTGAATGTTCCACTCATCTACCAGGTAGACTGTTCCACTCTCTACTACCAGGTTGACTGTTCCACTCATCTACCAGGTAGACTGTTCCACTCTCTACTACCAGGTTGACTGTTCCACTCATCTACCAGGTAGACTGTTCCACTCTCTACTACCAGGTTGACTGTTCCACTCATCTACTACCAGGTTGACTGTTCCACTCATCTACCAGGTAGACTGTTCCACTCTCTACTACCAGGTTGAATGTTCCACTCATCTACCAGGTAGACTGTTCCACTCTCTACTACCAGGTTGAATGTTCCACTCATCTACCAGGTAGACTGTTCCACTCTCTACTACCAGGTTGACTGTTCCACTCATCTACCAGGTAGACTGTTCCACTCTCTACTACCAGGTTGACTGTTCCACTCATCCACTACCAGGTTGACTGTTCCACTCATCTACTACCAGGTAGACTGTTCCACGCTCTACTACCAGGTTGACTGTTCCACTCTCTACTACCAGGTTGACTGTTCCACTCTCTACTACCAGGTAGACTGTTCCACTCTCTACTACCAGGTTGAATGTTCCACTCATCTACCAGGTAGACTGTTCCACTCTCTACTACCAGGTAGACTGTTCCACTCTCTACTACCAGGCAGACTGTTCCACTCTCTACTACCAGGTAGACTGTTCCACTCTCTACCACCAGGTTGACTGTTCCACTCATCTACTACCAGGTTGACTGTTCCACTCTCTACTACCAGGCAGACTGTTCCACTCTCTACTACCAGGCAGACTGTTCCACTCTCTACTACCAGGTAGACTGTTCCACTCTCTACTACCAGGTAGACTGTTCCACTCATCTACTACCAGGTAGACTGTTCCACTCATCTACTACCAGGTAGACTGTTCCACTCTCTACTACCAGGTAGACTGTTCCACTCATCTACTACCAGGTAGACTGTTCCACTCATCTACTACCAGGTAGACTGTTCCACTCTCTACTACCAGGCAGACTGTTCCACTCTCTACTACCAGGTAGACTGTTCCACTCTCTACTACCAGGTAGACTGTTCCACTCTCTACTACCAGGTAGACTGTTCCACTCATCTACTACCAGGTAGACTGTTCCACTCATCTACTACCAGGCAGACTGTTCCACTCTCTACTACCAGGTAGACTGTTCCACTCTCTACTACCAGGTAGACTGTTCCACTCATCTACTACCAGGTAGACTGTTCCACTCATCTACTACCAGGTAGACTGTTCCACTCTCTACTACCAGGTAGACTGTTCCACTCTCTACTACCAGGTAGACTGTTCCACTCTCTACTACCAGGTAGACTGTTCCACTCTCTACTACCAGGTAGACTGTTCCACTCATCTACTACCAGGTAGACTGTTCCACTCTCTACTACCAGGTAGACTGTTCCACTCATCTACTACCAGGTAGACTGTTCCACTCTCTACTACCAGGTAGACTGTTCCACTCTCTACTACCAGGTAGACTGTTCCACTCTCTACTACCAGGTAGACTGTTCCACTCTCTACTACCAGGTAGACTGTTCCACTCTCTACTACCAGGTAGACTGTTCCACTCTCTACTACCAGGTAGACTGTTCCACTCTCTACTACCAGGTAGACTGTTCCACTCATCTACTACCAGGTAGACTGTTCCACTCTCTACTACCAGGTAGACTGTTCCACTCTCTACTACCAGGTAGACTGTTCCACTCTCTACTACCAGGTAGACTGTTCCACTCTCTACTACCAGGTAGACTGTTCCACTCATCTACTACCAGGTAGACTGTTCCACTCTCTACTACCAGGTAGACTGTTCCACTCTCTACTACCAGGTAGACTGTTCCACTCTCTACTACCAGGTAGACTGTTCCACTCATCTACTACCAGGTAGACTGTTCCACTCATCTACTACCAGGTAGACTGTTCCACTCTCTACTACCAGGTAGACTGTTCCACTCACCTACTGCCAGGTAGACTGTTCCACTCTCTACTACCAGGTACACTGTTCCACTCTCTACTACCAGGTACACTGTTCCACTCATCTACTACCAGGTAGACTGTTCCACTCATCTACTACCAGGTAGACTGTTCCACTCATCTACTACCAGGTAGACTGTTCCACTCATCTACTACCAGGTAGACTGTTCCACTCATCTACTACCAGGTAGACTGTTCCACTCATCTACTACCAGGTAGACTGTTCCACTCATCCACTACCAGGTAGACTGTTCCACTCATCTACTACCAGGTAGACTGTTCCACTCATCCACTACCAGGTAGACTGTTCCACTCATCCACTACCAGGTAGACTGTTCCACTCATCTACTACCAGGTAGACTGTTCCACTCATCTACTACCAGGTAGACTGTTCCACTCATCACTACCAGGTAGACTGTTCCACTCACCTACTACCAGGTAGACTGTTCCACACATCTACTACCAGGTAGACTGTTCCACTCTCTACTACCAGGTAGACTGTTCCACTCATCTACTACCAGGTTGACTGTTCCACTCATCTACTACCAGGTTGACTGTTCCACTCATCTACTACCAGGTAGACTGTTCCACTCTCTACTACCAGGCAGACTGTTCCACTCATCTACCAGGTAGACTGTTCCACTCTCTACTACCAGGTAGACTGTTCCACTCATCTACTACCAGGCAGACTGTTCCACTCATCTACCAGGTAGACTGTTCCACTCATCTACTACCAGGTAGACTGTTCCACTCATCTACCAGGTAGACTGTTCCACTCATCTACCAGGTAGACTGTTCCACTCATGTACCAGGTAGACTGTTCCACTCATCTACCAGGTAGACTGTTCCACTCTCTACTACCAGGTTGACTGTTCCACTCTCTACTACCAGGTTGACTGTTCCACTCATCCACTACCAGGTAGACTGTTCCACTCATCCTCTACCAGGTAGACTGTTCCACTCATCCTCTACCAGGTAGACTGTTCCACTCATCCTCTACCAGGTAGACTGTTCCACTCATCTACCAGGTAGACTGTTCCACTCTCTACTACCAGGGGCGCTGCTGATTCCGGATGCAATGAGTCTCATAGGCATCCTCAACAGTACAGACTACGTTAGTAAGATGCAAGATCTACTGAACGACCCCAACACATACGTTTCCATCCCCGAACATGCATGGAAGAAAGAAACAGATTCCTTTCTCAGTAAGACCCGCAGCATACTCAGGAAATCAGAAGGTAAAACGCTCTTGCGTCTCGTCCCTACCAACCTCAAGTCAGCTAGACTTTATGGTTTACCAAAGACCCACAAACCAAATGTGCCTATGAGACCCATTACATCCGGAATCGGCAGCGCCCCTCACAGTCTAGCAGGAGTTTTGGCGAAATATTTGTCTAAGCTTCTGGGTACAATCAGTTAGGCTTATCTAAAGCATTCGGGTGACCTCCTTAACCGTATCAGGGATCTCGACATGAGTGATAAGAAGCTTGCAAGTTTTGACGTGACTGCCTTATTCACCAATGTCCCAGTTGATCAAGCCATTGATCTTCTTCGCAGGGTGATTAATGATGATACAGAGTTACCTGTACCCCGCCAAGATTTTGTGAGCCTTGTCGAACTTTGTGTTCGTTGTAACTGTTTTAGGTTCGAGGACAAGAAGTACAAACAACTCTTCGGACTAGCCATGGGATCCCCCCTTAGTGCAGTTCTTGCCAATTTATATATGGAGGACCTGGAATCAAGAAGGATCCTCAGTAACATCCCTCGTTCAGTTACTTGGATGCGGTACGTTGATGATATTTTGGTCATTGTACCCAAAAATCTTGACGTACAGGGCATCCTCAACACCATCAACACTCTGGAACCTACTATTAAATTTACACTAGAGGAGGAGAAGGACAACCAATTACCTTTTCTCGACGTTCTCTTACGCACAGGGGAAAACAGACTTTCTTTTAAAGTCTACCGGAAGCCTACCTACAAGAACGATCTACATTTCTTCTCTCACCATGACACAAGAACTAAAAGAGGGGTAGTTATTGGCTTCTTTCTGAGAGCCTACAGAATTTCCAGTCCACAGTTCCTCGAAGAAGAATGTACATACATCACCAACTCTTTTAGTTCACTACACTTTCCCTACATTTCATACGTGACTGCAGGAAACGTGCAGCACGTATCCTCAGCAAGACCAACACCTATCAAATTGAAGAAAAGCCTCCAAGTTACATCGTTTTACCGGTCAGCAACGTTGCCACTAATGTTTAAAAAATGTTTGACAGAAAACTGGCTAAAATATCTACCAGCTCTTCAACTACTATTAGGAACCTGATACAAAAACCCAAGCATGATTCTGGCACAAGTGCAGGAATCTACACTATACCATGTGGGGGATGTGACAAAGTATATGTAGGGGAAACAGCCAGAACTCTGGACATTAGAATAGCAGAACACAAAAATGCTTGCAGAAATGATGACCGCAGAAACGCATGTGTTCAACATAGAGACGATGTTGGACACCTCATGAAATTCAATGAAACTAAACTAGTGATTAAAGAAGACGACTTAAGACGGAGAAAATGCATTGAAGCTGCACTAATTTCTGTCAGTAACACTATAAAGCAAAAATCCGGTAGTTACAGTATTTCAAAATTACTAAGCAAGAGGATATTACCCATCCTGGGAACTGGTGTTACTTGATGCCAGCAGGTCCCTCTCTTGCCTCACCTCCTTAGTTCCATTACTACTACTACTACTACTACTACTACTACTACTACTACCACCACCACCACTACTACCACCACTACTACTACCACTACTACTACCACTACTACTACTACCACTACTACTACCACTACTACCAGCACCTCTACCCACGCGTCACCTCACCTGACTCCTGCCACTATATATATAAATGTTTTCTTAGTTTTCTCTGTATTAGGACTGAAGAAGCCACTCGTGGCGAAACGTTTCCTTTAATAAATGTCCTGAACTGTACATAAGTGTCTTTTTCCACATCTTGTCGGTATCACCATACCGTTTCCTTAATAACTACATTGTTGAATCTCCCCGGGGCAAACACGAAGCAGAAAGCGGGGCCAGGAGCTGTGACACGACCCTTGCTACCACAAATATGTGATGACACACACCTCTTGCCTGCCAAGCCATGGTTTAAATCCCGACTCCAATGTGGCAGTGCACTCATTGAAGTTAGGAATATTGCAACAAGCATCCAGTATATCCGGCTGTATTCCTGCCTCTCCTCCTGCGTGTCAGAGAGTAAATTATCCTGATATAGAGTCGCAGGAGTGAACAATATAGAGGCATAATGCCGTCTCTGGTACGGTACACACATGTTGACACACACTTCTTAAATCCAACCCATCTCAGTGTAGTTGTTCTACCACTACTACTACTACTACTACTACTACTACTACTACTACTACTACTGCTGCTACTACTGTTACTACTACTACTATTACTACTACTACTATACTATTACTAGTACTCCTATACTATTACTACTATTATTACTGCTACTATCATTACTACTACTGCTACTACTGCTATCACTACTATTACCACCATTACTACCACTACCATCACCACTACTACTACTATTACCACTACTACTACCACCACCACAACTACTACTGCTACCACCACTACCACCACTACTACTACTACCACTACTATCACTACTGCTACCACTACTACTACTACCTCTACTACTGCTACCTCTACTACTATTGCTACCACTACTACTATTGCTACCACTACTACTATTGCTACCACTACTACTACTACCACCACCACCACTACTACTGCTACCACTACTACTACTACCACTACTACCACCACTACCATTACTACTACTACTGCTACCACTGCTACCACTACTACCACTAGTACTACTACTGCCATTACTACAACCACCACCGCTACTATACGAAAGTCATCTTCAAGGGCTTCGATCCTTCATCAGGCGCTGTATAATCCCTACAGGCTTAGCGCTCCCCCATGATTATAATAATAATAATTCGATCCTTCATTTATATTCCCCTAACTAATATTCAGGGAGGTACTCTAATGCCCTGAAAATCGATTGGCAGCTTCCCTGATCTCCCTGAAAAGTGGGCGAGCGGGCCTCTGATGGGCAGGCGCTCTAGAGATCGCCTGTTCCAACACAGATTAACAGGGTTTTCTCATTAGTCTGATGGCCGGTGTCTTTTATTATCCTAAACCGATCGGCAGTAATTGTGATTGCATTAGCTCGGGATGTGTTAGTTGGATATCTGATTATCCAGGGGCAGTTGGTTGGTTAATTTAGTGGCCTTAATGACCCTCCGCTCGAGGGTCATTAAAGGCTAAATACCGCCTGTACACCAACAGCCCCGGACAGAGAGGTTAAAATAGGATGTAAATTTAAACACACTGAGATGTACACACCTTCTAGTGTATATTAATGGATATACACCCGTTCTAATGTATATTCAGAGATATACACCCGTTCTAGTGTATATTAACGTATATACACCCGTTCTAGTGTATATTCACTGATATACACCCGTTCTAACGTATATTCAGAGATATACATCCATTCTAGAGTAGTATATTCACTGATATACACCCGTTCTAGTGTATATTAACGTATATACACCCGTTCTAGTGTATATTCACTGATGGAGTGTTGTGGGTGGTATCCTAAGGCAGGATTTTGGGAAGATAGTGAAGATAAACCACACACTGGGTTATCCTATGTCATCCTGGGTTATTAACCCAGTGACGTAGGTTCAGAACCACTACTGACATCAGTGATGTGGTTTCAGAACCACAGCTGACATCAGTGACGTACTTTCAGAGCCAAAGGTGACGTCAGTGACGTAGTTTCAGAACCACAGCTGACATCAGTGACGTACTTTCAGAGCCAAAGGTGACGTCAGTGACGTAGTTTCAGAACCACAGCTGACATCAGTGACGTTTCAGAACCACGGCAGACATCAGTGACGTTTCAGAACCACGGCAGACATCAGTGACGTTTCAGAACCACGGCTGACATCGGTGACGTACTTTAAAACGCTCCAGCATTTACCACGAAATGATATTAAGTTCTGATTTGACGAGATTATTAATTTAATAACTGAGTTAAGTTGATATGTGTTTATAACTAGAAGCTAATTAATATAAACAAGCAAGCAGGGAGTAGCAACAGTCTGAACAGATGATCAACAAGAGTGGGGCTACACAGGCTGGGAGTAGCAACAGTGAACGGGTTGGAAGCACTTGTACTCCCTGGAACGCAGGCGAGAGAGATGCAGCATAATCTACACTTGGAAAATCCTAGAAGGAATGATCCCAAATCTGCACACAGAAATCACTCCCTACAAAAATAAAAGACTGGGCAGGCTGTGCAACATACCCCCAGTGAAAAGTAGGGGTGCTATTGGTACACTAAAACACCATAAGTGTCAGGGGTCCAAGTCTGTTCAACAGCATCCCACCGGCCATAAGGGGGATTACCAGTAGACCCCTGGTTGTCTTCAAGAGGGAGCTGGACAGATACCTAAAGTAAGTACCGGATCAACCGGGCTGTGGCTCGTACGTTGGACTACGTGCGGCCAGCAGTAACAACCTGGTTGATCAGGTCCTGATCCACTGGGAGGCCTGGTCGTAGACCGGGCCGGGAAAGGGGGGCGTTACCCCGCGGAATACCCTCCAGGTAGGAGTGAGTAGGGTTATAGTGTGTGGTGACTTGACCCACTCGCTCAGGAGTGAGGCAACTGTTTGATCTGTCATGCACGTTTTGCCCTGTCATGCACGTTTTGCCCTGTCATGCACGTTTTGCCCTGTCATGCACGTTTTGCCCTCTGTTAAGAACGTTTTGCCCTCTGTTATGAACGTTTTGCCCCACTGAACCAGCGATCCTTCAAAGTTCACTCACCCAGCAGAGCTAGATGGTTTCTGCTGATCTGAGGACACTCGTGGCAGTGGTATCTCGAGGATTAGTTTCAGCCTCCTCCTGTTTGAATACCCACCTCAACAGTCTCTGTAACAATGAGATCACGAAACAAGTGATATATATATATATATATATATATATATATATATATATATATATATATATATATATATATATATATGCGCTCACCTAATTGTAGTTGCAGGGGTCGAGTCATAGCTCTGCCCCCACCTCTTCACTGGTCGCTACTTGGTAATTCTCTCCCTGCTCCTTGTGTGTGTGTGTACATGTACGCAAGAGTTGTACGGTGTGAGGACGAAGTTGCTTTGTACACTTACCCTTGGGTGGGTTGACAGCCGCTCCTGATCGGTAGAGTGCCTCGTCGCTGTGCCAATCTTGGTTTCTCCTGAGTGTCCTGGCACCCAGCAGGAGCAGGAGAGCCACCCACGCCCCTGTCGCTGCCACCCGCCACCCACCGCCTCGCCACCATCTGGTTCGACTGCGCGAGTCTCCTGTGGGTGGTGCAGAAGGGCAGTATTAATACTAGGTGTGATTAGTCTAGAAATCTGACAAGATGCTAAATGAGACACTTAGGCAATATTTGGGTATATTGTGGAGATGTTTGGCCAGCCAGTGGATTCTCAGTCCAAAACAGAACGGTGGAAGACAGGATTATCTTAAAACTACGCCATTATTAGCTGTGGCACAGGATGGATATGAGGTACACAATAAACTAGCCACTACCATCCACAGGATGGATATGAGGTACGCAATAAACTAGCCACTACCATTCACAGGATGGATATGAGGTGCACAAACTAGCCACTACCATCCACAGGATGGATATGAGGTACGCAATAAACTAGCCACTACTATCCACAGGATGAATATGAGGTACACAATAAACTAGCCACTTCCATCCACAGGATGGATATGAGGTACACAATAAACTAGCCACTACTATCCACAGGATGGATATGAGGTTCACAATAAACTAGCCACTACTATCCACAGGATGGATATGAGGTACACAAACTAGCCACTACCATCCACAGGATGGATATGAGGTACACAATAAACTAGCCACTACCATCCACAGGATGGATATGAGGTACACAATAAACTAGCCACTACCATCCACAGGATGGATATGAGGTTCACAATAAACTAGCCACTACTATCCACAGGATGGATATGAGGTACACAATAAACTAGCCACTACCATCCACAGGATGGATATGAGGTACACAAACTAGCCACTACCATCCACAGGATGGATATGAGGTACACAATAAACTAACCACTACCATCCACAGGATGGATATGAGGTACACAAACTAGCCACTACCATCCACAGGATGGATATGAGGTACACAATAAACTAGCCACTACCATCCACAGGATGGATATGAGGTACACAATAAACTAACCACTACCATCCACAGGATGGATATGAGGTACACAATAAACTAGCCACTACCATCCACAGGATGGATATGAGGTACACAATAAACTAGCCACTACTATCCACAGGATGGATATGAGGTACACAATAAACTAGCCACTAACATCCACAGGATGGATATGAGGTACACAAGCTAGCGGCTACCATCCACAGGATGGATATGAGGTACACAATAAACTAGCCACTACCATCCACATGATGGATATGAGGTACACAATAAACTAGCCACTAACATCCACAGGATGGATATGAGGTACACAAACTAGCGGCTACCATCCACAGGATGGATAGGTACACAATAAACTAGCCACTAACATCCACAGGATGGATATGAGGTGCACAAACTAGCCACTACCATCCACAGGATGGATATGAGGTGCATAAACTAGCCACTACCATCCACAGGATGGATATGAGGTACACAAACTAGCCACTACTATCCACAGGATGGATATGAGGTACACAAACTAGCCACTACCATCCACAGGATGGATATGAGGTACACAATAAACTAGCCACTACTATCCACAAGATGGATATGAGGTTCACAATAAACTAGCCACTACTATCCACAGGATGGATATGAGGTACACAATAAACTAACCACTACCATCCACAGGATGGATACGAGGTACACAATAAACTAGCCACTACCATCCACAGGATGGATATTAGGTACACAATAAACTAGCCACTACCATCCACAGGATGGATATGAGGTACACAATAAACTAGCCACTACCATCCACAGGATGGATATGAGGTACACAAACTAGCCACTACCATCCACAGGATGGATATGAGGTACACAATAAACTAGCCACTACCATCCACAGGATGGATATGAGGTACACAAACTAGCCACTGCCATCCACAGGATGGATATGAGGTACACAAACTAGCCACTACTATCCACAGGATGGATATGAGGTACACAAACTAGCCATTACCATCCACATGATGGATATGAGGTACGCAATAAACTAGCCACTACCATCCACAGGATGGATATGAGGTACACAGGATGGATATGAGGTACACAAACTAGCCACTACCATCCACAGGATGGATATGAGGTACACAAACTAGCCACTACTATCCACAGGATGGATATGAGGTACACAATAAACTAGCCACTACCATCCACAGGATGGATATGAGGTACACAAACTAGCCACTACTATCCACAGGATGGATATGAGGTACACAAACTAGCCACTACTATCCACAGGATGGATATGAGGTACACAATAAACTAGCCACTACCATCTACAGGATGGATATGAGGTACACAAACTAGCCACTACCATCCACAGGATGGATATGAGGTACACAATAAACTAGCCACTACCATCCACAGGATGGATATGAGGTACACAATAAACTAGCCACTACCATCCACAGGATGGATATGTGGTACACAAACTAGCCACTACTATCCACAGGATGGATATGAGGTACACAAACTAGCCACTACTATCCACAGGATGGATATGAGGTACACAAACTAGCCACTACTATCCACAGGATGGATATGAGGTACACAATAAACTAGCCACTACCATCCACAGGATGGATATGAGGTACACAATAAACTAGCCACTACCATCTACAGGATGGATATGAGGTACACAAACTAGCCACTACCATCCACAGGATGGATATGAGGTACACAATAAACTAGCCACTACCATCCACAGGATGGATATGAGGTACACAATAAACTAGCCACTACCATCCACAGGATGGATATGAGGTACACAATAAACTAGCCACTACCATCCACAGGATGGATATGTGGTACACAAACTAGCCACTACCATCCACAGGATGGATATGAGGTACACAATAAACTAGCTACTACCATCCACACCAGGAGAGTTAGTAACCCAGGCTCACCCAATAAAGTCAGTGTGGCTTATTTCCACTGGGTTGCTCTGAGGAAAATATTGTACCATTGTAACTTATCCCAGAACAATACGCAAATAAACCACACAAATAACAGACAAGCACGAGGTTTCGTTCATTGTGCGGGTTATTTGTATATTGTTCCAGTCAGGGTATTGTGCCTTTTATTGTTCCAGAACAGTGTTATAGCTGAACTCACCTGTTCGATGCCATTTATAAGACGTTATAGACCGCCAGAGGTTCTGGTAGCCCAGGGCTACCAGAAGGCAGGCGCCCATGGATGGCAGATAAAGTACTCGTTCTGCCACCACGAACCCCACGTACGTTGCCAAATTGGAAGCTGGTAGGAAGGGTAGCACTAGCAGTGCCCACGCTAGCACTAGCAGGAGTGGGTTTGGGTGAGGCTTGAGTGGGTGACGTAGGTAATAGGGTATGTAGGTGATGTCTCCTTGTTGGATGTTGTTGTTGAGGGCATCATGGTATGAATGTTGGGTATGATATGTGTATATCTTGGTGAGGTGTTGACGTGCCCTCCAACAGGCAGTGCTGGCAGTGACGGCTAGTGCCAGCACGCAGACCAGCAGTGCCACGGTCTCCAGGTTGGCTGGGTCACTGAGGGATGTGACCAGTGGCACTGAACCCATGGACCAGTCGAAGGAGAGAGTGGCGGGCCAGAGTAACAAGCGGGCGTGGACCGCCCACGCCCGGGCGATGCTCAGGGCGCGGGTGAGTACAGATGAGGCGTGGGCGGCGGGGTTGTCCGCGGGCGTGAATGTGGGCATGTTGGGGGCCACACTCAGCCTTGCCCACAGCAACACTAGCGTGCCCACACTGCCGGGTAACAGCTCCCGGACCAGCGGCTGCAACACACACTGTAAAAAATATGAATTATTTTAATTATTATTTTAATTATGTTTAATTTAGGATTATTATTACTATTAGGATTATTATTACTATTAGGATTATTATTATTAGGATTATTATTACTATTAGGATTATTATTACTATTAGGATTATTATTACTATTAGGATTATTATTACTATTAGGATTATTATTACTATTAGGATTATTATTAATGATTATTATTGATTATTGATTATTAATTATTGATTATTATTAACAATTATTAGTTATTAGTATTAGTGATTATTATTAATTATTAGTATTAGTGATTATTATTAATTATTAGTATTAGTGATTATTATTAATTATTAGTATTAGTGATTATTATTAATTATTAGTATTAGTGATTATTATTAATTATTAGTATTAGTGATTATTAATAATTATTAGTATTAGTGATTATTATTAATTATTAGTATTAGTGATTATTATTAATTATTAGTATTAGTGATTATTATTAATTATTAGTATTAGTGATTATTATTAATTATTAGTATTAGTGATCATTATTAATTATTAGTATTAGTGATTATTATTAATTATTAGTATTAGTGATTATTATTAATTATTAGTATTAGTGATTATTATTAATTATTAGTATTAGTGATTATTATTAATTATTAGTATTAGTGATTATTATTATTAGTATTAGTGATTATTATTAATTATTAGTATTAGTGATTATTATTAATTATTAGTATTAGTGATTATTATTAATTATTAGTATTAGTGATTATTATTAATTATTAGTATTAGTGATTATTATTAATTATTAGTATTAGTGATTATTATTAATTATTAGTATTAGTGATTATTATTAATTATTAGTATTAGTGATTATTATTAATTATTAGTATTAGTGATTATTATTAATTATTAGTATTAGTGATTATTATTAATTATTAGTATTAGTGATTATTATTAATTATTAGTATTAGTGATTATTATTAATTATTAGTATTAGTGATTATTATTAATTATTAGTATTAGTGATTATTATTAATTATTAGTATTAGTGATTATTATTAATTATTAGTATTAGTGATTATTATTAATTATTAGTATTAGTGATTATTATTAATTATTAGTATTAGTGATTATTAATTATTAGTATTAGTGATTATTATTAATTATTAGTATTAGTGATTATTAATTATTAGTATTAGTGATTATTATTAATTATTAGTATTAGTGATTATTAATTATTAGTATTAGTGATTATTATTAATTATTAGTATTAGTGATTATTAATTATTAGTATTAGTGATTATTATTAATTATTAGTATTAGTGATTATTAATTATTAGTATTAGTGATTATTATTAATTATTAGTATTAGTGATTATTAATTATTAGTATTAGTGATTATTATTAATTATTAGTATTAGTGATTATTAATTATTAGTATTAGTGATTATTATTAATTATTAGTATTAGTGATTATTATTAATTATTAGTATTAGTGATTATTATTAATTATTAGTATTAGTGATTATTATTAATTATTGTATTAGTGATTATTATTAATTATTGTATTAGTTATTCTTCGTTATTAATAATTCTAATTATTTTATATTTTTTATTTTAATTACTGGGAAGCGCCAAACACGAAGGGGTCATCCAGGACCTCTGGAATGGGAGGTAATTAAGATTGATCCGAGGAAGGGACGGGGTAGCTCCACTTCCTTGGATCAAGAGAGTCCTACAGCATGAAGGCACCCATGAAGGGAGGAAATGTGTTCGTCACCAGGACGTTTCGCCCAGGGAAAGCTTTACGATAAAGCTTCCATTACTCGAAATGTTTTAGTGTGCTGCACGTTTCGATCCTGATAAGCTTAATCAGCCTAAAGCTGCTGATAAAGCTTTACCTTGAGCGAAATGTTGCTCAAATTAAACTTTTTAAGCATACTTTTCGCCCGTTTAAGCTGTCTTGTGTAAGAATAAGCTGGTGCTACTGACCTTGTTGGTGGTGCTACTGACCTTGTTGGTGGTGCTACTGACCTTGTTGGTGGTGCTACTGACCTTGTTGGTGGTGCTACTGACCTTGTTGGTGGTGCTACTGACCTTGTTGGTGGTGCTACTGACCTTGTTGGTGGTGCTACTGACCTTGTTGGTGGTGCTACTGACCTTGTTGGTGGTGCTACTGACCTTGTAGCTGGTGCTGCTGACCTTGTTGGTTCTACTGACATTGTTGGTGCCACTGACCTTGTTGGTGCTGACCTTGATGGTGCTACTGACCTTGATGGTGCTGCCGACCTTGTTGGTACTACTGACCTTGTTGCTGGTGCTACTGACCTTGTTGCTGGTGATACTGACCTTGTTGGTGCTACTGACCTTGTTACTGGTGCTACTGACCTTGTTGCTGGTGTTACTGACCTTGTTGCTGGTGCTACTGACCTTGTTGCTGGTGTTACTGACCTTGTTGCTGGTGCTACTGACCTTGTTCCTGGGTGTGATGGTGACCACAGCAGCTGCGTGCAGCAGTAGCCCTACGCCCAGTGCTGTGACGCCCTGTTCCTTGCAGGCCATGCCCACGCCGGCGCCCGCCACGCTCAGCGCCAACCACGCCCATGATGGCAGCTGGAGCGCCCACTTGCTGTTCCAGGAAATGCTGGAACAGCTGAGGCTGCTTGCTCGGTTGTCCTCCCAGCATATGCAGCCGTGACCACAACCGTTCATCCTCCGCGCCCACAAACGCCCAGTTGCACGCCCACGGAGGTATTTAATATAGGCTGCCAGGGCGAGGCAGAAGGCCAGGGCGGCCAGGAGCTCCGCCCGGCCCACCACGCCCGCAACTGCCTCGACGTGCACGGGATGGGCGGCGAATAATGAGCCGGCTCCTAGACACGCCCACGCGCCCACTCCCACGCACTGTAGCACGCCCACGTATGCGGCGGTGACAGCGGCGTGGAGGACAACATTGACGAAGTGAAAGGAGGAGGCGGAGAAGGCGGCTTTGAGCGTGGGCGTGAGGGAAGGCACGGGCGGACTTGGCACTTCTGAGGATGCCAGAGGTGAAGGTGGCACTGACGGAGGTCTGGCATCCCCTCCTGGCAGGTCGTACTCTGGCGTCAGAGCGCGGGCCACTACCATGTTCAACCTGTGTACCAGACAAGAAACAGTGTGGTTATACCAAGGTTGGAGACTTCACCAGGCATTGTGTGTCCTAGTTATGGTTGCAGGGGTCGAGTCACAGCTCCTGGCCCCGCCCCTTCACTGTGTGTGTACTCACCTAGTTATGGTTGCAGGGGTCGAGTCACAGCTCCTGGCCCCGCCCCTTCACTGTGTGTGTGTGTGTGTGTGTGTGTACTCACCTAGTTGTGGTTGCAAGGGTCGAGTCACAGCTCCTTGCCCCGCCCCGTTACTGGCTCTCTGTGTGAGTGTGTAGTCACCTAGGTATGGTTGCAGGGGTCGAGTCACAGCTCCTGGCCCCGCCCCTTCACTGGCTGTGTGTGTGTGCGTACTCACCTAGTTATGGTTGCAGGGGTCGAGTCACAGCTCCTGGCCCCGCCCCTTCACTGTGTGTGTGTGTGTACTCACCTAGTTGTGGTTGAAAGGGTCGAGTCACAGCTCCTTGCCCCGCCCCGTTACTGGCTCTGTGTGTGTGTGTGTGTAGTCACCTAGTTATGGTTGCAGGGATCGAGTCACAACTCCTGGCCCCGCCTCTTCACTGGCTGTGTGTACTCAACTGTGGCTGCATGGGTCGAGTCACAGCTCCTGGTCCCGCCTCTTCACTCTGGCTGTGTGTACAAGGGTCGACCTCTGGTACGGTTATAGGAGCTCTAATCTTCGTCAATTAAATAGAAGTTTTCCAGGAAGAATCTTGGTCAGGATTTCTTCTTAAATTGATTTAAATATTCTTGTCTGTCTCTCTCCAGTCTCGTATATACTTTCTTAAGTAATTGTGTAATACACAGGTCTCTCTCTCCAGTCTCGTATGTACTTTCTTAAGTAATTGTGTAATACACAGGTCTCTCTCTCCAGTCTCGTATATACTTTCTTAAGTAACTGTGTAATACACAGGTCTCTCTCTCCAGTCTCGTATATACTTTCTTAAGTAATTGTGTAATACACAGGTCTCTCTCTCTGGTCTCGTATATACTTTCTTAAGTAATTGTGTAATACACAGGACTCTCTCTCCAGTCTCGTATATACTTTCTTAAGTAACTGTGAAATACACAGGTCTCTCTCTCTCTCTAGTCTCGTATATACTTAAGTAATTGTGAAATACACAGGTCTCTCTCTCTAGTCTCGTATATACTTTCTTAAGTAACTGTGAAATACACAGGTCTCTCTCTCTAGTCTCGTATATACTTTCTTAAGTAACTGTGAAATACACAGGTCTCTCTCTCTAGTCTCGTATATACTTTCTTAAGTAATTGTGTAATACACAGGTCTCTCTCTCTAGTCTCGTATATACTTTCTTAAGTAATTGTGTAATACACAGGACTCTCTCTCCAGTCTCGTATATACTTTCTTAAGTAACTGTGAAATACACAGGTCTCTCTCTCTAGTCTCGTATATACTTTCTTAAGTAATTGTGAAATACACAGGTCTCTCTCTCTAGTCTCGTATATACTTTCTTAAGTAACTGTGAAATACACAGGTCTCTCTCTCTAGTCTCGTATATACTTTCTTAAGTAATTGTGTAATACACAGGTCTCGTATATACTTTCTTAAGTAACTGTGAAATACACAGGTCTCTCTCTCTAGTCTCGTATATACTTTCTTAAGTAACTGTGAAATACACAGGTCTCTCTCTCTAGTCTCGTATATACTTTAAGTAATTGTGTAATACACAGGACTCTCTCTCTAGTCTCGTATATACTTAAGTAATTGTGAAATACACAGGTCTCTCTCTCTAGTCTCGTATATACTTTCTTAAGTAATTGTGTAATACACAGGACTCTCTCTCCAGTCTCGTATATACTTTCTTAAGTAACTGTGAAATACACAGGTCTCTCTCTCTAGTCTCGTATATACTTTCTTAAGTAATTGTGAAATACACAGGTCTCTCTCTCTAGTCTCGTATATACTTTCTTAAGTAACTGTGAAATACACAGGTCTCTCTCTCTAGTCTCGTATATACTTTCTTAAGTAACTGTGAAATACACAGGTCTCTCTCTCTAGTCTCGTATATACTTTCTTAAGTAACTGTGAAATACACAGGTCTCTCTCTCTAGTCTCGTATATACTTTCTTAAGTAATTGTGTAATACACAGGTCTCTCTCTCTAGTCTCGTATATACTTTCTTAAGTAACTGTGAAATACACAGGTCTCTCTCTCTAGTCTCGTATATACTTTCTTAAGTAATTGTGTAATACACAGGTCTCTCTCTCTAGTCTCGTATATACTTTCTTAAGTAACTGTGAAATACACAGGTCTCTCTCTCTAGTCTCGTATATACTTTCTTAAGTAATTGTGTAATACACAGGTCTCTCTCTCTAGTCTCGTATATACTTTCTTAAGTAATTGTGTAATACACAGGTCTCTCTCTCCAGTCTCGTATATACTTTCTTAAGTAACTGTGAAATACACAGGTCTCTCTCTCTGGTCTCGTATATACTTTCTTAAGTAACTGTGAAATACACAGGTCTCTCTCTCTAGTCTCGTATATACTTTCTTAAGTAATTGTGTAACACACAGGTCTCGTATATACTTTCTTAAGTAACTGTGAAATACACAGGTCTCTCTCTCTAGTCTCGTATATACTTTCTTAAGTAATTGTGTAATACACAGGTCTCGTATATACTTTCTTAAGTAACTGTGAAATACACAGGTCTCTCTCTCCAGTCTCGTATATACTTTCTTAAGTAACTGTGTAATACACAGGTCTCTCTCTCCAGTCTCGTATATACTTTCTTAAGTAATTGTGAAATACACAGGTCTCTCTCTCCAGTCTCGTATATACTTTCTTAAGTAATTGTGTAATACACAGGTCTCTCTCTCCAGTCTCGTATATACTTTCTTAAGTCATTGTGTAATACACAGGTCTCGTATATACTTTCTTAAGTAATTTTGTAATACACAGGTCTCTCTCTCCAGTCTCGTATATACTTTCTTAAGTAATTGTGTAATACACAGGTCTCGTATATACTTTCTTAAGTAACTGTGTAATACACAGGTCTCTCTCTCCAGTCTCGTATGTACTTTCTTAAGTAATTGTGTAATACACAGGTCTCGTATATACTTTCTTAAGTAACTGTGTAATACACAGGTCTCTCTCTCCAGTCTCGTATATACTTTCTTAAGTAACTGTGTAATACACAGGTCTCTCTCTCCAGTCTCGTATATACTTTCTTAAGTAACTGTGTAATACACAGGTCTCTCTCTCCAGTCTCGTATATACTTTCTTAAGTAACTGTGTAATACACAGGTCTCTCTCTCCAGTCTCGTATATACTTTCTTAAGTAACTGTGTAATACACAGGTCTCTCTGTCCAGTCTCGTATATACTTTCTTAAGTAACTGTGAAATACACAGGTCTCTCTGTCCAGTCTCGTATATACTTTCTTAAGTAACTGTGAAATACACAGGTCTCTCTCTCCAGTCTCGTATATACTTTCTTAAGTAATTGTGTAATACACAGGTCTCTCTCTCCAGTCTCGCATATACTTTCTTAAGTAACTGTGTAATACACAGGTCTCTCTCTCCAGTCTCGTATATACTTTCTTAAGTAACTGTGAAATACACAGGTCTCTCTCTCCAGTCTCGTATATACTTTCTTAAGTAATTGTGTAATACACAGGTCTCTCTGTCCAGTCTCGTACATACTTTCTTAAGTAACTGTGAAATACACAGGTCTCTCTCTCCAGTCTCGTATATACTTTCTTAAGTAACTGTGTAATACACAGGTCTCTCTCTCTGGTCTCGTATATACTTTCTTAAGTAATTGTGTAATACACAGGTCTCTCTCTCTAGTCTCGTATATACTTTCTTAAGTAATTGTGTAATACACAGGTCTCTCTCTCTAGTCTCGTATATACTTTAAGTAACTGTGTAATACACAGGTCTCTCTCTCCAGTCTCGTATATACTTTCTTAAGTAACTGTGTAATACACAGGTCTCTCTCTCTGGTCTCGTATATACTTTCTTAAGTAATTGTGTAATACACAGGTCTCTCTCTCTAGTCTCGTATATACTTTCTTAAGTAATTGTGTAATACACAGGTCTCTCTCTCTAGTCTCGTATATACTTTCTTAAGTAATTGTGTAATACACAGGTCTCTCTCTCCAGTCTCGTATATACTTTCTTAAGTAACTGTGTAATACACAGGTCTCTCTCTCCAGTCTCGTATATACTTTCTTAAGTAATTGTGTAATACACAGGTCTCGTATATACTTTCTTAAGTAAATCTGTAATACACAGGTCTCTCTCTCCAGTCTCGTATATACTTTCTTAAGTAACTGTGTAATACACAGGTCTCTCTCTCCAGTCTCGTATATACTTTCTTAAGTAATTGTGTAATACACAGGTCTCGTATATACTTTCTTAAGTAAATCTGTAATACACAGGTCTCTCTCTCCAGTCTCGTATATACTTTCTTAAGTAACTGTGAAATACACAGGACTCTCTCTCCAGTCTCGTATATACTTTCTTAAGTAACTGTGAAATACACAGGTCTCTCTCTCCAGTCTCGTATATACTTTCTTAAGTAACTGTGAAATACACAGGTCTCTCTCTCCAGTCTCGTATATACTTTCTTAAGTAACTGTGAAATACACAGGTCTCTCTCTCCAGTCTCGTATATACTTTCTTAAGTAATTGTGTAATACACAGGTCTCTCTCTCCAGTCTCGTATATACTTTCTTAAGTAACTGTGAAATACACAGGTCTCTCTCTCCAGTCTCGTATATACTTTCTTAAGTAACTGTGAAATACACAGGTCTCTCTCTCCAGTCTCGTATATACTTTCTTAAGTAACTGTGAAATACACAGAGTGGAAAAGTTGCAAGTACAAAGATTGTCTTTGTTAGTAATTTTGTTTCAAACAATTCACTTCCCACTGTTATATCTTTGTTTGATACTGTTTGTGTTGTGTTTGTTCCTTGTTTTACTGTTGTTGTTTTTCCTAGAGAGTTACATTTTTGAGCCGAGGGTCTCTAAACCTGTGAGAAATGACGTGTATCAGGGAGCAAGTTCACTGTTTTCCAGAATGTTGGGACTCGCAGAAGCTGCCATTTACACTTTTGTTGCTATCCTCCTCTCAGTTCCTCAAATTTAACTCCTTGGTCACTTCCTTTCCTGGTCATTCTCGCCTCTTACTTCAACTGCTCATTCTTTCTAGTGTCAAGCTGAAGATTCCTTCTTTATTCTCCATCATCAACTTTCTCAATTTTCTTCTCGCCCACAAGATCTCTGTAACCTCACTACCATTGCTTTTAACACTGTTCACCTTAATCAGTTAATTTAGTCTACTAAAGTACAGAACGTGCGTGCTTACCATATAAGGCTTCTCTTGATGGTGTTAACCTCTAATGTCTTGCAATCTTACCCTCCGATCTACGGAAAACTACAGCGTGATTTCTGTATCGGTCTGTCGATGATGACGGATGCACCTGTGTTTAGCGAGGCTAGAAATAACATAGTTGGTCTGAGGGTCGGGGCATGTGCCTAGAGGCATTCAAAACTGTCAACAGGAAATCTACCGCATGAGGGGCTCTCACTGCCAGACAGTGAGTTCTGTCGTTCCCCCCCCCTCTCTCTCTCTCTCTCTCTCGCATTATTGAGGCTACGTTCTCCACTGTTGGGCTGTCCCAGTGCGGCTGTTTGTGCTTGTTAAAGGTAATTGATCCTGTTGAGTATGTTAGTGTCCCAGAATTCCATTGATGAAATTGAGGTCAAGCTCATCACTGTGATTGAGGATTTCCGGGAGAAAAGTTACTACTAATTCTCTGGACACCACAGAGACAGTAATGCAGGACGAGCTGTGTCTGTCAGTGGTTCCCAACCTGTTCACCAGTCACTGGTTCACAACCTGTTCACCAGTCACTGGTTCCCAACCTGTTCACCAGTCACTGGTTCCCAACCTGTTCACCAGTCACTGGTTCACAACCTGTTCACCAGTCACTGGTTCCCAACCTGTTCACCAGTCAGTGGTTCACAACCTGTTCACCAGTCACTGGTTCACAACCTGTTCACCAGTCACTGGTTCACAACCTGTTCACCAGTCACTGGTTCCCAACCTGTTCACCAGTCAGTGGTTCACAACCTGTTCACCAGTCAGTGGTTCCCAACCTGTTCACCAGTCAGTGGTTCACAACCTGTTCACCAGTCACTGGTTCCCAACCTGTTCACCAGTCACTGGTTCCCAACCTGTTCACCAGTCACTGGTTCCCAACCTGTTCACCAGTCACTGGTTCCCAACCTGTTCACCAGTCACTGGTTCCCAACCTGTTCACCAGTCAGTGGTTCACAACCTGTTCACCAGTCACTGGTTCCCAACCTGTTCACCAGTCACTGGTTCCCAACCTGTTCACCAGTCACTGGTTCCCAACCTGTTCACCAGTCACTGGTTCCCAACCTGTTCACCAGTCACTGGTTCCCAACCTGTTCACCACCAATCATTTTTTTTTATTTTAATTTATACTATTCAGAGTTTACCATCCTTGATGCTGGAGAATGGTTCTTTGTCCAAGGAATTGGAGCTCACCTATCCCTCCTCTTAACAAACCTGATTGCCAAAGGTAGAATTATCCACGTAATCTGTCACGGAACACGCAGCGATGGACGTACGTCTTGAGAAGCGATGGACGTACGTCTTGAGCAGCGACGGACGTACGTCTTGAGCAGCGATGGACGTACGTCTTGAGCAGCGATGGACGTACGTCTTGAGCAGCGATGGACGTACGTCTTGAGCAGCGATGGACGTACGTCTTGAGCAGCGATGGACGTACGTCTTGAGCAGCGACGGACGTAATCTAGAGCAGCGACGGACGTAATCTAGAGCAGCGACGGACGTAATCTAGAGCAGCGACGGACGTAATCTAGAGCAGCGACGGACGTAATCTAGAGCAGCGACGGACGTAATCTAGAGCAGCGACGGACGTAATCTAGAGCAACTATTCCCAACCTTTCCAGCAAGACCCTGTCTTATTTAAATCAGTTTCCCCAGGGACTCCAGATTTTTAAAAGTTCTGTCTACTCAACAACCCGATTTAATTAACTAACAGATTGCATTTCCCAGACTGATCTTTAAGTTTGTATATAACTATACAAGAGTAAGAGTCAATAATGGAAGCAGATGGAAGTGTGATTCCAGCATTCACCGTTGTTCCAGGGAAGGTTTTGCCATTTTTTATTCCCCAGCCCATAAAACAGGTAGTTTCAAAGAGCGTCTAAAAAATTAGACTGTTTTTTTGCCGATTTAGACAGGGTTTTGAGATTTTGGATTTTTATCAGCCTTATCGTGAGTATATGTTTTAAACTGTAGTCTTCGGAATGTTGAGCTTAGCTCACGGACCCCCCAGTACTACCATTGTGGACCCCCAGTACTACCATTGTGGACCCCCCCAGTACTACCATTGTGGACCCCCCAGTACTACCATTGTGGACCCCCAGTACTACCATTGTGGACCCCCAGTACTACCATTGTAGACCCCCAGGGGTCCGCGGACCACAGGTTGGGAACCGCAGGTCTGCAAGTGGTCTGTGGATGCACAGTTTTGACGTTTGAAGGTTCGCATCTTTGAACACTTAGATGTATTAGAAGAAATCTGCAATTAGGTAAACCCCCCATCCCCCCCCCCAGTTAGTGCGCTTATCATGAGTGGGAAGGAGAGAGACTTCTACCCTTAACATGGAGGGAGGGGGTTAAAGGAGGTTTTGTGTTCGTGGGGCTTGGACTTCTAGCAAGCGTGCGTGAGCGTCTTAGAAGTGAGTGGAGTCAAATGGTTTTTATGACTTGTGCTGTTGATCAAAGTAACATTTATTAAGGAATTCAGGGAAACCGGCAGGACGGACTCGAGTCCTGGAGGTGGGAAGTACAGTGCCTGCACTCTGAAGGAGGGATGTTAATGTTGCAGTTTTATAACTGTAGTGTAAAGCACGCCTCTGGCAAGGCAGTGATGGAGTGAATGATGGTAAAAGTTTTTCTTTTTCGGGCCACCCTGCCTTGGTGGGAACCGGCCGATGTGTAATACAAAAATAAAAACAGTGGATCGTGTGGACGACATCTCGCCTCATTAAACATGCGCTTAAGGACTTAATTCCACGTAACTAGATAAGGACCTGCCTCGCATGGGCCAGTAGGCCTTCCACAGTGTTCCTCCATTCTTATGTTCTTATGACATTCCTCAGGTCACGTGCGTCACATCTCACTCTCCGCCTATATATATAATGTCTTTCTACCTCTGTATGTTAGAAGTGATCAAGGTCCCAGGACCGAAACGTTTTCTAATAAATATATTACAGTGTTTGCTTACGTGTCTTTCTAAACCAATCGCAAATCACTCTTAAGACATGACATTAAAATAGAGAAGGTGAATACTGTTAGAATCTGTCATTGAAACTATGTACTTGTTAGAGAGAGTGAGAGAGAGAGAGAGAAAGGAATCTGATACTAAGATAATCGGGAAAGATGCAAGATAGTCGAGACGGGGAGAAAGGAATCTAAGATAATCGGGAAAGATGCAAGATAGTCGAGACGGGGAGAAAGGAATCTAAGATAATCGGGAAAGATGCAAGATAGTCGAGACGGGGAGAAAGGAATCTGATACTAAGATAATCGGGAAAGATGCAAGATAGTCGAGACGGGGAGAAAGGAATCTGATACTAAGATAATCGGGAAAGATGCAAGATAGTCGAGACTGGGGAATGCAGTACACAGAACCAATTGACTGTTCACTTACAGTATGAAATATTCCTTAGTAGATCGTACTATAAGGCCAGTCAGGCTCTAGCCCCAGGTACCAAGATATCACAGACAACCTTAGAGCTGTCCCCAACAGAGTCTGGTCTCTGTATCCCCACACAGAGGCTCTGTGGTCAACTAAGGCTCCTCGTCAAGTCTTGTCTTAGGTAGTTTCCCAGAGCTCACGAAGGCCTCCACACACCCCTAACTTCTGGCTAGAGAGATCACCTCTCGTGGGAGACTCACTACCTGCTCTCAGGGCTGAGATATCCCTGAATGTATCAGGGACTCAACACTCTTGGTATTACCTATGGTTATCAAAAGGTGCTAGAGGCCCGGTATCAACTTGTGAATATTCCTGATCAGCCAGGTTGTGGTTTCTGATCTACTGGGAGGCCTGATCAAGGACCGGGCTGCGGGGGCGTTCGCCGTCGGAACACCCTCAAGGTAGGCAGACCTGGAGTCGACCTTATAGCTAGACCTTGGGTCTTCCTAATAGCTAGACCTGGAGTCAATAGCTAGACCTGGAGTCTATAGCTAGACCTGGAGTCTATAGCTAGACCTGGAGTCTATAGCTAGACCTGAAGTCTATAGCTAGACCTGGAATCTACCTTATAGCTAGACCTGGAGTCTGTAGATAGACCTGGAGTCTACCATATAGTTAGACCTGGAGTCTACCATATAGCTAGACCTGGAGTCTACCATATAGCTAGACCTGGAGTCTGTAGATAGACCTGGAGTCTACCATATAGTTAAACCTGGAGTCTACCATATAGCTAGACCTGGAGTCTACCATATAGCTAGACCTGGAGTCTGTAGATAGACCTGGAGTCTACCATATAGTTAGACCTGGAATCTACCATATAGCTAGACCTGGAGTCTACAATATAGCTAGACCTGGAGTCTACCATATAGCTAGACCTGGAGTCTACCATATAGCTAGACCTGGAGTCTACCATATAGCTAGACCTGGAGTCTACCATATAGCTAGACCTGGAGTCTACCATATAGCTAGACCTGGAGTCTGTAGATAGACCTGGAGTCTACCATATAGCTAGACCTGGAGTCTACCATATAGCTAGACCTGGAGTCTGTAGATAGACCTGGAGTCTACCATATAGCTAGACCTGGAGTCTACCATATAGCTAGACCTGGAGTCTGTAGATAGACCTGGAGTCTACCATATAGCTAGACCTGGAGTCTACCATATAGCCAGACCTGGAGTCTGTAGATAGACCTGGAGTCTACCATATAGTTAAACCTGGAGTCTACCGTATAGCTAGACCTGGAGTCTACCATATAGCTAGACCTGGAGTCTACCATATAGCTAGACCTGGAGTCTACCATATAGCTAGACCTGGAGTCTACCATATAGCTAGACCTGGAGTCTACCATATAGCTAGACCTGGAGTCTACCATATAGCTAGACCTGGAGTCTACCATATAGCTAGACCTGGAGTCTACCATATAGCTAGACCTGGAGTCTACCATATAGCTAGACCTGGAGTCTACCATATAGCTAGACCTGGAGTCTACCATATAGCTAGACCTGGAGTCTGTAGATAGACCTGGAGTCTACCATATAGCTAGACCTGGAGTCTACCATATAGCTAGACCTGGAGTCTGTAGATAGACCTGGAGTCTACCATATAGTTAGACCTGGAATCTACCATATAGCTAGATCTGGAGTCTACCATATAGCTAGACCTGGAGTCTACCATATAGCTAGACCTGGAGTCTACCATATAGCTAGACCTGGAGTCTGTAGATAGACCTGGAGTCTACCATATAGCTAGACCTGGAGTCTACCATATAGCTAGACCTGGAGTCTACCATATAGCTAGACCTGGAGTCTGTAGATAGACCTGGAGTCTACCATATAGCTAGACCTGGAGTCTACCATATAGCTAGACCTGGAGTCTGTAGATAGACCTGGAGTCTACCATATAGCTAGACCTGGAGTCTGTAGATAGACCTGGAGTCTACCATATAGCTAGACCTGGAGTCTACCATATAGCTAGACCTGGAGTCTGTAGATAGACCTGGAGTCTACCATATAGCTAGACCTGGAGTCTGTAGATAGACCTGGAGTCTACCATATAGCTAGACCTGGAGTCTACCATATAGCTAGACCTGGAGTCTGTAGATAGACCTGGAGTCTACCATATAGCTAGACCTGGAGTCTACCATATAGCTAGACCTGGAGTCTGTAGATAGACCTGGAGTCTACCATATAGCTAGACCTGGAGTCTACCATATAGCTAGACCTGGAGTCTACCATATAGCTAGACCTGGAGTCTACCATATAGCTAGACCTGGAGTCTACCATATAGCTAGACCTGGAGTCTACCATATAGCTAGACCTGGAGTCTACCATGTAGCTAGACCTGGAGTCTACCATATAGCTAGACCTGGAGTCTACCATATAGCTAGACCTGGAGTCTACCATATAGCTAGACCTGGAGTCTACCATATAGCTAGACCTGGAGTCTACCATATAGCTAGACCTGGAGTCTGTAGATAGACCTGGAGTCTACCATATAGCTAGACCTGGAGTCTACCATATAGCTAGACCTGGAGTCTACCATATAGCTAGACCTGGAGTCTACCATATAGCTAGAATAATCTAAGATTATCCTAAGGTAACAGTTTTATCCTGACCCTCAACTCTGTCGCAAAATTTACATTGCTAAAACAATAACAGACACAAACTCATTAAAAAAAATAAAAATCTCTGGTATTATTTCACACTTTCGAAAATTATCAACAAATATTTAATTTTGGGTTATTAAAACTATTGTTTTATTTATTAATTCTATGCAAAACAACCACAGTGAAAAAAGTGAAATTCCAAGCGCTTTCGTGATTTCTCACATTATCAAGGAACTATAAAAAAGTTTAACAGAAAGGTATATTAGGACGAGATTACACCTCACTGTCACCTGACAACACCTGACACTTTTAAGATGTAGGTAGGTAGTCAAGGACATGTCAGACACAGCTTATACTCGACCCAAGCTTTAGGTAGGTAGTCAAGAACCTGTACAGCAGTAGCCTGGAACCTAACCTGCTGTATAAGCAGGGCCTTCCTGTACAGCAGTAGCCTGGAACCTAACCTGCTGTATAAGCGGGGCCCTCCTGTACTCGGAAGTGGCCTACTTAACGACCCTTAAGGTAGAATTTCCCCTCAAACACTTCAACATCTGAAGCTTTACTTAGGGCAGGCACCGTAACTAGCAACTCTCCACTGTACTGTATCACCTTACGTGTATCTCTTTACTTTCAGCTTCCTTTACATACCCTTCTAAACTCGTCCACTAACATTTGCAATTTCTATTCAGCATCTCCCTAAAGCAATGTATCATCAGCAAAAGTGTGTTAACTTCCATTTTCTGTTTGATTCCCCATAATTTAATCCCACCTTTCTCCTCAACTCCCTAGTTGGAGCTGGGAAGAAGGGTGGGATTACAGCTGTGATCCACTGGCGTCATGAAACAAGGTGACCTGGCTCACAAAACCATTACACAATACACACACCTCTGGCAGGTCAGAGTAGGCTCACTCCTCTCTTCCTTTTCGCTGGCAGCCTCGTACCAGCGGTCACAAGCTGGGCAGCAAAACAGGCAGCTAGCCTTCTAAGCCAGCAGTAGCAGGCTTTAAGCCTGTTCCACTGCTACCACAACAGTGAGTCTTAACAAATCTTGGAGACAGGCCTCTGGCATGATCGTCCCAACAGCTGGAGCCCACCCGTTGCAAGTCACAGTGGAGATTGGAGAGACAGGATGTTCCAGAGATGGGACACAGAAACAAGGAGTCACAATTGGAAGTTGAAGACTCAGATGAATCAAAAGGATATTAGGAAGTATTTCTTTAGTCATAGAGTTGTCAGGAAGTGGAATAGTCTGGCAAGCGGTGTAGTGGAGGCAGGAACCATACATAGCTTTAAGACGAGGTATGACAAAGTTCAGGGAGCAGAGAGAGGACCTAGCAGCGATCAGTGAAGAGGCGCGACCAGGAGCTGAGTATCGACCCCTGCAACCAAAATTGAGTACAATTAGGCGAGTACATGCTCCAGCATCTCCGAAAATGTTAGGTAAAAGGACTCAAGTGTAACTAATGTGATATTTTGTTGTGGCAACGTTTCGCTCTCCAGGAGCTTTGTCAAGCCGTTATGAAACATTGCTACAGTGAAATTAAGACACATGTGCAACATCTGGGTATCTTTATTGTAGACGTTTCGCCATCCAGTGGCTTTATCAATACAAATTCCAGGACATAACTTGAAGACAGTAGAACTATGTACAGAAGATGAGGTAATCAGTCCCTCAACCTTGGAGTTGGTGTGAAGAACACCGTAGTCGTGGAGATTCTGAAGCAGAAGAAAGGCGCCTGACGCTTATATACTAACGTCAGGTAACTATGTCCTCGTCTGCTACCCGTCCCTCTCCACCTGACGTTAGTATATAAGCGCCAGGCGCCTTTCTTCTGCTTCAGAATCTCCACGACTACGGTGTTCTTCACACCAACTCCAAGGTTGAGGGACTGATTACCTCATCTTCTGTACATAGTTCTCCTGTCTTCAAGTTATGTCCTGGAATTTGTATAGATAAAGCCACTGGATGGCGAAACGTCTACATAAAGATACCTAGATGTTGTAAATGTGTCTTAATTTCATCTTGCCGGTATTGTATACCATTCTTGTACATTGCTACAGTGAATGTCGCATTAGTTGCACTTGTGTCTCTTTATCTAACATATTGTCGGTAATATTACCAACAATATTACAATCTCCCAAGATGGCAGCGGCTGGATGGCAGACAGTCCTGGTCTATCACATCAGTCAGCATCCCTGGTCCTCCACCCCAACACAGCTGCCATAATATCCACCAGCAGATAGAACAGCAGCAGCACAGCAGACTAACAGCTCTCAGCATAAATGGAAATAGTCATTGGCAGCAGACAACAACAGCATCACTGTTAATTATGGTGAGCAGCGAGGAAGACAGTGTGCTGAGATTAATGCTAGGTCAAGCACTATACGTAATGAATGTTGGGTGACGGGTGAGTGAGTGACGGGTGAACTTGTGACGGATCAATGGGTGACGAGTGATTGAAAGTATTCTTGACTGGTGGTGTACAGGTGACATTGCAGCCTTATTAACCCTCGTGTAGTAGATAGACTTGAACCCCCATAAACCAACCCTTGTGTAATAGACTTAAAACCCCATTAACCAACCCTCGTGTTGACTTGAAACTCCATTAACCAACCCTCGTGTAGACTTGAAACTCCATTAACCAACCCTCGTGTAGACTTGAAACTCCATTAACCAACCCTCGTGTAGACTTGAAACTCCATTAACCAACCCTCGTGTAGACTTGAAACTCCATTAACCAACCCTCGTGTAGACTTGAAACTCCATTAACCAACCCTCGTGTAGACTTGAAACTCCATTAACCAACCCTCGTGTAGACTTGAAACTCCATTAACCAACCCTCGTGTAGACTTGAAACTCCATTAACCAACCCTCGTGTAGACTTGAAACTCCATTAACCAACCCTCGTGTAGACTTGAAACTCCATTAACCAACCCTCGTGTAGACTTGAAACCCCATTAACCACCCCTCGTGTAGACTTGAAACCCCATTAACCACCCCTCGTGTAGACTTGAAACCCCATTAACCAACCCTCGTGTAGACTTGAAACCTCATTAACCAACCCTCGTGTAGACTTGAAACCCCATTAACCAACCCTCGTGTAGACTTGAAACCCCATTAACCAACCCTCGTGTAGACTTGAAACCCCATTAACCAACCCTCGTGTAGACTTGAAACCCCATTAACCAACCCTCGTGTAGACTTGAAACTCCATTAACCAACCCTCGTGTAGACTTGAAACCCCATTAACCAACCCTCGTGTAGACTTGAAACCCCATTAACCAACCCTCGTGTAGACTTGAAACCCCATTAACCAACCCTCGTGTAGACTTGAAACCCCATTAACCAACCAACCCCATTAAAATTTAGGCTTACAAGTGATAAAATATATTTTTAACTGGCAAAAACAGAAACAATTACGCAGTCAAAAATCCCTAAATGCAATGGGCAATAATGACCTCTACGCCAGGGCTAAATTGGGTTCATTATGGGCCATGATGAGGGCCGGCAGCTGGCTGGGAAACACCAGCTGACGTAAGGCGCACACACAGATAATATCCTCATTAAATACATACAATTTGCGCTAATAGTCTGCCTTAAAGGCCACGATTGTATCCTGATTGTGATAATAGATTTATTGTGGATTGTGGGAAATTGTTTTTCACTAGTTATTGTGGGGAATTGTGATTGTATTTCACTATTGTGGAGAATTGTGATTGTATTTCACTATTGTGGAGAATTGTGATTGTATTTCACTATTGTGGAGAATTGTGATTGTATATCACTGTTGTTGAGAATTGTGATTGTATTTCACTATTGTGGAGAATTGTGATTGTATTTCACTATTGTGGAGAATTGTGATTGTATTTCACTGTTGTGGAGAATTGTGATTGTATTTCACTATTGTGGAGAATTGTGATTGTATTTCACTATTGTGGGGAATTGTGATTGTATTTCACTGTTGTGGAGAATTGTGATTGTATTTCACTATTGTGGAGAATTGTGATTGTATTTCACTATTGTGGGGAATTGTGATTGTATTTCACTATTGTGGGGAATTGTGATTGTATTTCACTATTGTGGGGAATTGTGATTGTATTTCACTATTGTGGAGAATTGTGATTGTATTTCACTAGTTATTGTGAGAAATTGTGATTGTATTTCACTAGTTATTGTGGGGAATTGTGATTGTATTTCACTAGTTATTGTGGGAATTGTGATTGTATTTCACTAGTTATTGTGAGAAATTGTGATTGTATTTCACTAGTTATTGTGGGGAATTGTGATTGTATTTCACTAGTTATTGTGGGAATTGTGATTGTATTTCACTAGTTATTGTGGGAATTGTGATTGTATTTCACTAGTTATTGTGGGAATTGTGATTGTATTTCACTAGTTATTGTGGGGAATTGTGATTGTATTTCACTAGTTATTGTGGGGAATTGTGATTGTATTTCACTAGTTATTGTGGAGAATTGTGATTGTATTTCACTAGTTATTGTGGGAATTGTGATTGTATTTCACTAGTTATTGTGAGAAATTGTGATTGTATTTCACTAGTTATTGTGGGGAATTGTGATTGTATTTCACTAGTTATTGTGAGGAATTGTGATTGTATTTCACTAGTTATTGTGGGAATTGTGATTGTATTTCACTAGTTATTGTGGAGAATTGTGATTGTATTTCACTAGTTATTGTGGGAATTGTGATTGTATTTCACTAGTTATTGTGGAGAATTGTGATTGTATTTCACTAGTTATTGTGGGAATTGTGATTGTATTTCACTAGTTATTGTGGGAATTGTGATTGTATTTCACTAGTTATTGTGGAGAATTGTGATTGTATTTCACTAGTTATTGTGGGAATTGTGATTGTATTTCACTAGTTATTGTGGGAATTGTGATTGTATTTCACTAGTTATTGTGGGAATTGTGATTGTATTTCACTAGTTATTGTGGGAATTGTGATTGTATTTCACTAGTTATTGTGGAGAATTGTGATTGTATTTCACTAGTTATTGTGGAGAATTGTGATTGTATTTCACTAGTTATTGTGGAGAATTGTGATTGTATTTCACTAGTTATTGTGGAGAATTGTGATTGTATTTCACTAGTTATTGTGGGAATTGTGATTGTATTTCACTAGTTATTGTGGATTGTGAAAAATTCATTACCTGTGTTCGTAATAGCTACCATTTTATTCATATTTATCAACCCTTGTGGGTTTAGTGCTTATGATTATAATCATACAGTGTATGCAAGATGCAACTTATCCGTTGCATAACCCTCTTTATAGGGAATTTTGGATATCTTGGGCTTCGTCAGTCCAATGCAGAGGAGAATGGTTGAGGATCAGGAAGAGTTTGAGGTAACCAGTCCCTTAGTCTGGAGTCGATGTGTTCAGTCCATCAGTCTTGAATACAGCGCGGAGGAGGAGCTGAGGGACTGATTACCTCAAACTCCTCCTGATCTTCAACCATTCTTCTTTGTATTGGACTGATGAAGCCACTGTGGGGTGAAACTTTACCACAAAGATTCCCAAGTGTTGTACAGTTGTGCGTTTTATCAACCTGTCGATTCTCTGAAACATTTATCTACAAAGTCAATATTGACCCCATAAAGGCACGATTAAAGCCTTTCAGTATGTTGTGTAAACAGAAAACCGTAGATTAAAGCTTCACAAGATAATTTTTGAGTAGCGAGCTGGTTACTCCCAGGTCTTGCACATTTCTGTTTATATTGACTGGTTATTAAGTGTTACCTGTTCTGTTTCTGGTGTTTCTGGTTGGGTGGCCCGGTGGCCTGGTGGCTAAAGTTCCCGCTTCACACACGGAGGGCCCGGGTTCGATTCCCGGCGGGTGGAAATTCCGACACGTTTCCTTACACCTGTTGTCCTGTTCACCTAGCAGCAAATAGGTACCTGGGTGTTAGTCGACTGGTGTGGGTCGCATCCTGGGGGACAAGATTAAGGACCACAATGGAAATAAGTTAGACAGTCCTCGATGACGCACTGACTTTCTTGGGTTATCCTGGGTGGCTAACCCTCCGGGGTTAAAAATCCGAACGAAATCTTATCTTATCTTATCTTATCTTACTTGATATTTGATTTAGTTGAAGTTTGTTTTCTGTAGTCCATTGTAAGACTTGGTTCTCTAAGACTTCTTTCTGTGGTCCTCTGTAAGACTTCACTCTATGGTCCATTGTAAGACTTGGTTCTCTGTGGTCCTCTTTAAGACTGCTTACCTAGGCTTCAAGATTGACGGGGTCTTGGTAATAATTCCTGGCTGCATGTTGGATTGCATCCTGCTGCTAGCAGGATGCAATCCAACAGGAGCACCACAGCCTGGCTAATCAGGAACACGTCAGACTTCTAGGGATGCAAATCTCGTACAAATTCTCATTAGATTAGAATTAAAATCATTGCACGTCAGCACCTGTCACCCAGCAGCATCTCCCCCATCACCACCCATCCCCATCCTCTCCCATTCCCACCATTACCCTGATATAAATTACATTCCCTTTGATATGCAAATTAGCAAGATATGGATCTGGAATCGCTCCCCAACACAGAGATGCACGCTAACCAATCCCCTTTAAGTGGTACTCAACCCTTCTTTGATGGAGCTCTCTTGAGCTCTAACACTCTAAGGATAGACGACAACTAATCCCCACTGACTAATCTGCGACAATAGAGAGGAGCATATCCATGATAATTCCCACTATCCCAGAGTGAGTACATACCTTCCAGTCTTCACTATCCCAGGGTGAGTACATACCTTCCAATCTTCACTATCCCAGGGTGAGTACATACCTTCCAGTCTTCACTATCCCAGGGTGAGTACATACCTTCCAGTCTTCACTATCCCAGAGTGAGTACATACCTTCCAGTCTTCACTATCCCAGGGTGAGTACATACCTTCCAGTCTTCACTATCCCAGGGTGAGTACATACCTTCCAGTCTTCACTATCCCAGGGTGAGTACATACCTTCCAGTCTTCACTATCCCAGAGTGAGTACATACCTTCCAGTCTTCACTATCCCAGGGTGAGTACATACCTTCCAGTCTTCACTATCCCAGAGTGAGTACATACCTTCCAGTCTTCACTATCCCAGGGTGAGTACATACCTTCCAGTCTTCACTATCCCAGGGTGAGTACATACCTTCCAGTCTTCACTATCCCAGGGTGAGTACATACCTTCCAGTCTTCACTATCCCAGAGTGAGTACATACCTTCCAGTCTTCACTATCCCAGGGTGAGTACATACCTTCCAGTCTTCACTATCCCAGGGTGAGTACATACCTTCCAGTCTTCACTATCCCAGGGTGAGTACATACCTTCCAGTCTTCACTATCCCAGAGTGAGTACATACCTTCCAGTCTTCACTATCCCAGGGTGAGTACATACCTTCCAGTCTTCACTATCCCAGGGTGAGTACATACCTTCCAGTCTTCACTATCCCAGAGTGAGTACATACCTTCCAGTCTTCACTATCCCAGGGTGAGTACATACCTTCCAGTCTTCACTATCCCAGAGTGAGTACATACCTTCCAGTCTTCACTATCCCAGGGTGAGTACATACCTTCCAGTCTTCACTATCCCAGAGTGAGTACATACCTTCCAGTCTTCACTATCCCAGGGTGAGTACATACCTTCCAGTCTTCACTATCCCAGAGTGAGTACATACCTTCCAGTCTTCACTATCCCAGGGTGAGTACATACCTTCCAGTCTTCACTATCCCAGAGTGAGTACATACCTTCCAGTCTTCACTATCCCAGAGTGAGTACATACCTTCCAGTCTTCACTATCCCAGGGTGAGTACATACCTTCCAGTCTTCACTATCCCAGGGTGAGTACATACCTTCCAGTCTTCACTATCCCAGGGTGAGTACATACCTTCCAGTCTTCACTATCCCAGGGTGAGTACATACCTTCCAGTCTTCACTATCCCAGGGTGAGTACATACCTTCCAGTCTTCACTATCCCAGGGTGAGTACATACCTTCCAGTCTTCACTATCCCAGGGTGAGTACATACCTTCCAGTCTTCACTATCCCAGGGTGAGTACATACCTTCCAGTCTTCACTATCCCAGGGTGAGTACATACCTTCCAGTCTTCACTATCCCAGGGTGATTACATACCTTCCAGTCTTCACTATCCCAGGGTGAGTACATACCTTCCAGTCTTCACTATCCCAGGGTGAGTACATACCTTCCAGTCTTCACTATCCCAGGGTGAGTACATACCTTCCAGTCTTCACTATCCCAGGGTGAGTACATACCTTCCAGTCTTCACTATCCCAGGGTGAGTACATACCTTCCAGTCTTCACTATCCCAGGGTGAGTACATACCTTCCAGTCTTCACTATCCCAGGGTGAGTACATACCTTCCAGTCTTCACTATCCCAGAGTGAGTACATACCTTCCAGTCTTCACTATCCCAGGGTGAGTACATACCTTCCAGTCTTCACTATCCCAGGGTGAGTACATACCTTCCAGTCTTCACTATCCCAGAGTGAGTACATACCTTCCAGTCTTCACTATCCCAGGGTGAGTACATACCTTCCAGTCTTCACTATCCCAGAGTGAGTACATACCTTCCAGTCTTCACTATCCCAGAGTGAGTACATACCTTCCAGTCTTCACTATCCCAGAGTGAGTACATACCTTCCAGTCTTCACTATCCCAGAGTACATACCTTCCAGTCTTCACTATCCCAGAGTGAGTACATACCTTCCAGTCTTCACTATCCCAGAGTGAGCACATACCTTCCAGTCTTCACTATCCCAGAGCGAGTACATACCTTCCAGTCTTCACTATCCCAGAGTGAGTACATACCTTCCAGTCTTCACTATCCCAGAGCGAGTACATACCTTCCAGTCTTCACTATCCCAGGGTGAGTACATACCTTCCAGTCTTCACTATCCCAGAGTGAGTACATACATTCCAGTCTTCACTATCCCAGGGTGAGTACATACCTTCCAGTCTTCACTATCCCAGAGTGAGTACATACCTTCCAGTCTTCACTATCCCAGAGTGAGTACATACCTACTAGTCTTCACTATCCCAGAGCGAGTACATACCTTCCAGTCTTCACTATCCCAGAGTGAGTACACCGTCCAGTCTTCACTATCCCAGAGTGAGCACATACCTTCCAGTCTTCACTATCCCAGAGTGAGTACACCGTCCAGTCTTCACTATCCCAGAGTGAGCACATACCTTCCAGTCTTCACTATCCCAGAGTGAGCACATACCTTCCAGTCTTCACTATCCCAGAGTGAGCACATACCTTCCAGTCTTCACTATCCCAGAGTGAGTACATACCTTCCAGTCTTCACTATCCCAGAGCGAGTACATACCTTCCAGTCTTCACTATCCCAGAGTGAGCACATACCTTCCAGTCTTCACTATCCCAGAGCGAGTACATACCTTCCAGTCTTCACTATCCCAGCTAATCCCCACCATTAAGAAAGGGGGAGGGAGATGCATGCTCAGTAGAGTCCATCCAGTCCACCCGGTCATCCAGTCCACCCGGTCATTCAGTCCACCCAGTCATCCAGTCCACTCGGTCATCCAGTCCACCCAGTCATCCAGTCCACTCGGTCATCCAGTCCACCCAGTCATCCAGTCCACTCGGTCATCCAGTCCACCCAGTCATCCAGTCCACTCGGTCATCCAGTCCACCCAGTCATCCAGTCCACTCGGTCATCCAGTACACCCAGTCATCCAGTCCACTCGGTCATCCAGTCCACCCAGTCATCCAGTCCACTCGGTCATCCAGTCCACCCAGTCATCCAGTCCACTCGGTCATCCAGTCCACCCAGTCATCCAGTCCACTCGGTCATCCAGTCCACCCAGTCATCCAGTCCACTCGGTCACCCAGTCATCCAGTCCACCCAGTCATCCAGTCCACCCAGTCATCCAGTCCACCCAGTCATCCAGTCCACCCAGTCATCCAGTCCACCCAGTCATCCAGTACACCCAGTCATCCAGTCCACCCAGTCATCCAGTACACCCAGTCATCCAGACTCATTATTTAGAGACGCTTAACGAACCTTCGTTGAAAAGCTTAAGCTTAATGTCAGCTTGTGTGAAAACGAGGAGGTAAGCTGCAGAACAAGCTTTTACTGGAACATTTCGCCCTGTATAAAGCTTTATCAGGTTGTATTTAGCTCTGTGTAGAGCTTTTTAAGGTGATTTTTCGCCTCGTAGAGCTCTATCATGTATCGTTTTTTTCAGATGTTTATTAAGTAATGTTGCTCTGTATTGCTCTATCAAATAAGATTTCACTTTGTAGAGCTTTATTAGGTCATATTTAGCTCTGTATAGAGCTTTTTATGGTCAGGAGGAGTTTGAGGTAATCAGTCCCTCAGTCCAGGTGAGGGACTGATTACCTCAGACTCCTGATCTTCACCATTCTTCTTTGTATATAACTGATGAAGCCACTGTGGGGCGAAACGTTTCCTCAATAAAGATACCCAAGAGTTGCACATGTGTCTAATTTAACAAGCCGTGAAAAAAGCTTCCTGTTCAGTGTTCAGTGTTCAGTGTTCAGTGTTCAGTGTTCAGTATTCAGTATTCAGTGTTCAGTATTCAGTGTTCAGTATTCAGTGTTCAGTATTCAGTATTCAGTGTTCAGTATTCAGTGTTCAGTATTCAGTGTTCAGTGTTCAGTATTCGGTGTTCAGTGTTCAGTGTTCAGTGTTCAGTATTCAGTATTCAATATTCAGTATTCAGTATTCAGTATTCAGTGTTCAGTGTTCAGTATTCAATATTCAGTATTCAGTGTTCAGTATTCAGTGTTCAGTGTTCAGTATTCGGTGTTCAGTATTCAGTGTTCAGTATTCAGTGTTCATTATTCAGTATTCAGTGTTCAGTATTCAGTGTTCATTATTCAGTATTCAGTGTTCAGTATTCAGTGTTCATTATTCAGTATTCAGTGTTCAGTATTCAGTGTTCTCCCAGCAACCCGTCTTTGTGGACGAAAGACTGGAAGGGCCCTTATCATGCGAGGCTTAGTGTACTGTTTTCCATATGTATGTGTTCTGTTATCCTGGATGGTGGCCTCAGTGCTGATAGTGTTGTTTCTGTGTCCTACTTGGACAGTTGCTGAGGTTTTTCTTTGCCCTGGTGATGATCCTGGCTAATTTCTTGAAGGATGATTCGGTTTATGGTTTAAGGATAACAGTGTTCAGTGACGGGTCTTGGAGTGGAGGTTGTGGTGGCTTTGCTGTGAGTGCTGGCGAGGACTCTTGACTCACGAAATCGTAATGACGCGATTGCAAACCATATCACGGGTAGGGCTTGAACCCGCGATCTCTTGCTGTGCACAGGTACCAAGAGAGTTCGTTCACTGTGGAGCTTCACGCAATCCTTGCAGTTTATGTCTTAACAAATGGCTTAGCTGCTTCTAGTTTCACTGTGTACTCGGATTCCTTATGTGCCCACACCAGCGTGGCTGTGGCTGGTTCAAGTCCCGTCAGAGCCGCCATCATAACTCACGAAACTGTAATAACGTGGCTGTTAAGAAACCATAGATAGTGTGGTTTGTCTCACACAGCAACGCTGGTCAGGGATTCATCTGTAAAAGTCCCTAATGTACTGTGGTCCGATGTGTTTCTGTACACCCTGTGGTCCGAGAGATGCAGGAGTGGCTAGTTCGTTCATGCACGACACAAGGATATGGCAGATGTGTTTTCGCCCAGGTCATATTCTTGTCCATGGAGAGGAATAGGTTGATGCCGAGGCAAGAGCTGCAGTAACTAGCCCATTCTACCAGGAGGGTACTTAACGGATGTTTTCGGGGTCGGTGCCCCAGTGATCTGGTCCCAGACCACTTCTGGTGGATCGGGGCTTGATCGACCAGGTTTTTACTGCTAGTTGCACACAACCACGTGTATGGACTGCAATTCGGTTGGTAATTCCTTTTATGCTAGAAGAGAAAGCATTGAAGAGTCTGGAGCCTCTTGACATTTATCAGGTTCATTTAGAGTACTCGTCCTGCCTTTGCTTTTTATTGGATGTACTTAGCACCGTCTGCCAGTCTCTGTTTTCCATCAGAGTGATCTCGGTGTGCAGGTTTGGGACCAGCCTCTCCAGGATTTTCCCGGTGTAGATTATGATGTACCTTTATCGCCTATGTTTCAAGGACTTAGTCACTAGTAATTCAGATGTTTAAATGTATATGAGCCGTGAACGTTCCATGCACGTTTTCTAACTCGACAATCTCGCCTGCGTTATTGGAGCATTAGTGTGCAGCAGTATTCCAACCTGGAGAGAACAAGTGACTTGAGTATCATCATTGGTTCAGCAACCTCGTATCTTTGACGATATTCATAGATATGCCCCTAGAAAGGGGTGGGCCCAGTAGACGAGCAGCAAGTTATACAAGGTTTGGCAGAGTGCTTAGAACTGTCATTTTGAGAAAGATCTTTCACTTTAAGTTTGGACACATCTCACCCACAGCCAACTGTTCTTAGATGATTTTGTCTCCTTAACTACCTACCTAGAGTGTACCTAAGCGCAGACTAAGCTTCTTAGTGGATAGTGTGAATAACCAGGCTGTTGGTGTTTACCTCACGAAGTTCAACATAAGCACCACAGTCCAGCTGATCAACAACTGACTTCAGAAACGGCCATCAGAAACAGCCATCTGCGGCATACAGATGGCTGTTGAAATCCTTTTAACAGGTTGCCATTACCTTAGGTCTTTCCACCTCTGTCATAAGTATTATAAATACCGAGGTATCTGCAGGGACCTCGGGGAACCATTAAGGTCAATATTTTATGATAAAAATATAATGGTATTTTTAACCCATGTTGGTTATTTAACTTAGGATAACTGTAATGTTTTGACAATGTTTGTTACTTTTGTGACTTTTTTTATGTATTAATACGCCATCTATTGCCAGCAGAGCGAAATGATTTACCTTAACTACCTGACACTGGTAATTTGATGGTTACAATCATAGCCATGATTTTTTTAAGTGGTAGAGTGGTAAGCCAGTGGAAGGTCTCTGTCAGATGACCAAAAAGCTCCAGTGACGGGTCATCGTATGACTAATACTCCAGTCAGAAAACACTAGTCCTGTTTCCTGACTAACCTAACCTAACCTAACCTAACCTAACCTAACCTAACCTAACCTAACCTTACCTAACCTTACCTAACCTAACCTTACCTAACCTAACCTTACCTAACCTTACCTAACCTAACCTTACCTAACCTAACCTTACCTAACCTTACCTAACCTAACCTTACCTAACCTAACCTAACCTAACCTAACCTAACCTTACCTAACCTTACCTAACCTAACCTTACCTAACCTAACCTAACCTTACCTAACCTTACCTAACCTAACCTAACCTAACCTAACCTAACATAACCTTACCTTACCTAACCTAACCTAGCTTAACCTAACCTTACCACACCAAATCTAACCTAACCTTCCCTTACCTAACCTAACCTAACCTAACCTAACCTAACCTTAAGTTCCCTTTTACCTTACCTTCCCTAACCTAACCTAACCTTACCTAACCTTACCTAACCTAACCTTACCTAACCTAACCTAACCTAACCTAACCTTACCTTACCTAACCTAACCTAACCTAACCTAACCTTACCTTACCTAACCTAACCTAACCTAACCTAACCTAACCTTACCTAACCTAACCTAACCTAACCTAACCTAACCTTACCTTACCTTACCTAACCTTACCTTACCTAACCTAACCTAACCTAACCTAACCTAACCTAACCTAACCTAACCTAACCTAACCTTACCTAACCTTACCTAACCTAACCTTACCTTACCTTACCTTACCTTACCTTACCTTACCTTACCTTACCTTACCTTACCTAACCTAACCTAACCTAACCTAACCTAACCTTAAGTTCCCTTTTACCTTACCTTCCCTAACCTAACCTAACCTAACCTAACCTAACCTAACCTAACCTAACCTAACCTTACCTAACCTAACCTAACCTTACCTAACCTAACCTAACCTTACCTTACCTAACCTAACCTAACCTTACCTAACCTAACCTAACCTAACCTAACCTTACCTAACCTAACCTAACCTAACCTAACCTAACCTAACCTAACCTAACCTAACCTAACCTTACCTAACCTTACCTAACCTAACCTAACCTAACCTAATAACCTAACCTTACCTAACCTAACCTAACCTAACCTAACCTAACCTAAACCTAACCTACCTTACCTAACCTAACCTAACCTTACCTAACCTACCTAACCTTACCTTACCTAACCTAACCTAACCTAACCTAACCTAACCTTACCTAACCTAACCTAACCTTACCTAACCTTACCTAACCTAACCTAACCTAACCTTGGCCCGGTGGCCTGGTGGCTAAAGCTCCCGCTTACCTAACCTAACCTAACCTAACCTAACCTAACCTAACCTAACCTAACCTAACCTTACCTAACCTAACCTTACCTAACCTAACCTAACCTTACCTAACCTAACCTAACCTAACCTTAAGTTCCCTTTTACCTTACCTTCCCTTACCTAACCTAACCTAACCTAACCTAACCTAACCTAACCTAACCTAACCTTACCTAACCTAACCTAACCTAACCTAACCTAACCTAACCTAACCTAACCTTACCTTACCTTACCTAACCTAACCTAGCCTAACCTTACCTAATATAGCCTAGCCATACCTGACCTAACCTAACCTAACCTAACCTAATCTTACCTTACCTAACCTAACCTAACCTAACCTAATCTTACCTTACCTAACCTAACCTAACCTAACCTAACCTAATCTTACCTTACCTAACCTAACCTAACCTAACCTAATCTTACCTTACCTAACCTAACCTAACCTAACCTAACCTAACCTAATCTTACCTTAAGTTTCCTTTTACCTCACCTTACCTTACCTAGCCTTGCCTTACCTAATATAGCCTTGCCTTACCTAATATAGCCTAGCCGAACCTAACCTTACCTCCCCTAACCTAGCCTAACCTTACCTAATATAGTCTAGCCGTACCTAACCTTCCCTAACCTAGCCTAGCCGTACATAACCTAGCCTAACCTAGCCTAATGTAGCCTAGCCGTACCTAACCTTCCCTAACCTAGCCTAACCGTACCTAATATAGCCTAGCCGTACCTAACCTTCCCTAACCTAGCCTAACCTTACCTAATATAGTCTAGCCGTACCTAACCTACCCTAACCTAGCCTAGCCGTACCTAACCTAGCCTAACCTAGCCTAATATAGCCTAGCCGTACCTAACCTTCCCTAACCTAGCCTAGCCGTACCTAATATAGCCTAGCCGTACCTAACCTTCCCTAACCTAGCCTAGCCGTACCTAATATAGCCTAACCTTGTCTAATATAGCCTAGCCGTACCTAACCTTTCCTAACCTAGCCTAGCCGTACCTAATATAGCCTAACCTAGCCTAATATAGCCTAGCCGTACCTAACCTAGCCTAATATAGCCTAGCCGTACCTAACCTAGCCTAATATAGCCTAGCCGTACCTAACCTTCCCTAGCCTAGCCGTACCTAATATAGCCTAACCTTGCCTAATATAGCCTAGCTGTACCTAATATAGCCTAGCCGTACCTAACCTAACCTTACCTTCCCTAACCTAACCTAAATGACGACCTTTCGATCAAGTACGACCAGTAGTAATTCGTGTTTAGTTCGTCAAAAGTAAACAGAATGTCTGTTGACACTGGTGATAGTCGTATGCTGACCACTCAGTTTATGCTTTGGTCTTAAGCCTTCCCCTGGCCTCTAGTCGTATTAAGAATAGTATAAAATATCGAAAAGTTGAAGATTAAGACACATGTGCAACAGTTGGGTATATTCATAGTTGACTTCTTCAGTCATATATAAAGGTAGCAGGTGTAGTAGTGATGTAAAGACGTAATCAGTCTGTCAACCTTCGATTAAAAGGATGTGAGGGGGTCAGTCCCTCAGCCTGGAGAAAAGTTTAGCTTCATGACTCAAGAAATCGTAATGACACGATTGTAAACAAACCATACCACGGGTGGGGTTAGAACCCGCGGTCAGAGAGTCTCAAAACTCCAGACCGTCGCGTTAGTCATGTTGACGGCTTTGAGGGGACTTGAGCTAGAGTTCGTCACGGGCACGCTAGCGGGAGATTTGTCTGTAAAAACTTGCATTTGTGGTCACAGTGGTGCCTATGCATTTGTGGTCACAGTGGTGGCCTATGCTAACCTTCCTATGGTGTATAAATATACCTAGTTGGATGAATCTTATTGTGGCTACCTGGTCCAGTGGCTAAGGTGACGGTCTGGAGTTTTGAGACTCTCTGATCGCGGGTTCTAACCCCTCCCATGTTATTTTTTTTTATTGAATTTACTAATTCTTAGCATGCCACATGTATTACGATTGACATACTTGGGAACACCAGCAGTCAGGCCAGAGTGCAG
>NW_027195027.1:830000-915000 GCF_038502225.1 Cherax quadricarinatus
GTTTATTATTAAATTATTATAAAGTTAACTAAAATATATTTAGTTAGATTAGGTTAAATTCCGCTTGTTATAATAAAGTCAGGTTAGTTTTCTAAGGTTCTTTTGGTACAAAACAAATTTTTACCAATTTTACCCATTCGGCACGATATATATATATATATATATATATATATATATATATATATATATATATATATATATATATTATATATATATAGGTAGTAGGTTGGTAGACAGCAACCACCCAGGGAAGTACTACCGTCCTGCCAGATGACTGTGAAACAAAAACCTGTAATTGTTTTGCATGATGGTAGGATTGCTGGTTTCTTTTTCTGTCTCATAAACACGCTAAGATAACAGGGATATCTTGCTACTCCTACTAACACTTTGGTCACACTTCACAGACACGCACATGCATATATATATATACATACATCTAGGTTTTTCTCCTTTTTCTAAATAGCTCTTGTTCTTTTTTATTTCTTCTATTGTCCATGGGGAAGTGGAAAAGAATCTTTCCTCCGTAAGCCATGCGTGTCGTATGAGGCGACTAAAATGCCGGGAGCAATGGGCTAGTAACCCCTTCTCCTGTATACAATTACTAAAAAAGAGAAGAAGAAAAACTTTATAAAACTGGGTTGCTTAAATGTGCGTGGATGTAGTGCGGATGACAAGAAACAGATGATTGCTGATGTTATGAATGAAAAGAAGTTGGATGTCCTGGCCCTAAGCGAAACAAAGCTGAAGGGGGTAGGAGAGTTTCAGTGGGGGGAAATAAATGGGATTAAATCTGGAGTATCTGAGAGAGTTAGAGCAAAGGAAGGGGTAGCAGTAATGTTAAATGATCAGTTATGGAAGGAGAAAAGAGAATATGAATGTGTAAATTCAAGAATTATGTGGATTAAAGTAAAGGTTGGATGCGAGAAGTGGGTCATAATAAGCGTGTATGCACCTGGAGAAGAGAGGAATGCAGAGGAGAGAGAGAGATTTTGGGAGATGTTAAGTGAATGTATAGGAGCCTTTGAACCAAGTGAGAGAGTAATTGTGGTAGGGGACTTGAATGCTAAAGTAGGAGAAACTTTTAGAGAGGGTGTGGTAGGTAAGTTTGGGGTGCCAGGTGTAAATGATAATGGGAGCCCTTTGATTGAACTTTGTATAGAAAGGGGTTTAGTTATAGGTAATACATATTTTAAGAAAAAGAGGATAAATAAGTATACACGATATGATGTAGGGCGAAATGACAGTAGTTTGTTGGATTATGTATTGGTAGATAAAAGACTGTTGAGTAGACTTCAGGATGTACATGTTTATAGAGGGGCCACAGATATATCAGATCACTTTCTAGTTGTAGCTACACTGAGAGTAAAAGGTAGATGGGATACAAGGAGAATAGAAGCATCAGGGAAGAGAGAGGTGAAGGTTTATAAACTAAAAGAGGAGGCAGTTAGGCTAAGATATAAACAGCTATTGGAGGATAGATGGGCTAATGAGAGCATAGGCAATGGGGTCGAAGAGGTATGGGGTAGGTTTAAAAATGTAGTGTTAGAGTGTTCAGCAGAAGTTTGTGGTTACAGGAAAGTGGGTGCAGGAGGGAAGAGGAGCGATTGGTGGAATGATGATGTAAAGAGAGTAGTAAGGGAGAAAAAGTTAGCATATGAGAAGTTTTTACAAAGTAGAAGTGATGCAAGGAGGGAAGAGTATATGGAGAAAAAGAGAGAGGTTAAGAGAGTGGTGAAGCAATGTAAAAAGAGAGCAAATGAGAGAGTGGGTGAGATGTTATCAACAAATTTTGTTGAAAATAAGAAAAAGTTTTGGAGTGAGATTAACAAGTTAAGAAAGCCTAGAGAACAAATGGATTTGTCAGTTAAAAATAGGAGAGGAGAGTTATTAAATGGAGAGTTAGAGGTATTGGGAAGATGGAAGGAATATTTTGAGGAATTGTTAAATGTTGATGAAGATAGGGAAGCTGTGATTTCGTGTATAGGGCAAGGAGGAATAACATCTTGTAGGAGTGAGGAAGAGCCAGTTGTGAGTGTGGGGGAAGTTCGTGAGGCAGTAGGTAAAATGAAAGGGGGTAAGGCAGCCGGGATTGATGGGATAAAGATAGAAATGTTAAAAGCAGGTGGGGATATAGTTTTGGAGTGGTTGGTGCAATTGTTTAATAAATGTATGGAAGAGGGTAAGGTACCTAGGGATTGGCAGAGAGCATGCATAGTTCCTTTGTATAAAGGCAAAGGGGATAAAAGAGAGTGCAAAAATTATAGGGGGATAAGTCTGTTGAGTGTACCTGGTAAAGTGTATGGTAGAGTTATAATTGAAAGAATTAAGAGTAAGACGGAGAATAGGATAGCAGATGAACAAGGAGGCTTTAGGAAAGGTAGGGGGTGTGTGGACCAGGTGTTTACAGTGAAACATATAAGTGAACAGTATTTAGATAAGGCTAAAGAGGTCTTTGTGGCATTTATGGATTTGGAAAAGGCGTATGACAGGGTGGATAGGGGGGCAATGTGGCAGATGTTGCAAGTGTATGGTGTAGGAGGTAGGTTACTGAAAGCAGTGAAGAGTTTTTACGAGGATAGTGAGGCTCAAGTTAGAGTATGTAGGAAAGAGGGAAATTTTTTCCCAGTAAAAGTAGGCCTTAGACAAGGATGTGTGATGTCACCGTGGTTGTTTAATATATTTATAGATGGGGTTGTAAGAGAAGTAAATGCGAGGGTCTTGGCAAGAGGCGTGGAGTTAAAAGATAAAGAATCACACACAAAGTGGGAGTTGTCACAGCTGCTCTTTGCTGATGACACTGTGCTCTTGGGAGATTCTGAAGAGAAGTTGCAGAGATTGGTGGATGAATTTGGTAGGGTGTGCAAAAGAAGAAAATTAAAGGTGAATACAGGAAAGAGTAAGGTTATGAGGATAACAAAAAGATTAGGTGATGAAAGATTGAATATCAGATTGGAGGGAGAGAGTATGGAGGAGGTGAACGTATTCAGATATTTGGGAGTGGACGTGTCAGCGGATGGGTCTATGAAAGATGAGGTGAATCATAGAATTGATGAGGGAAAAAGAGTGAGTGGTGCACTTAGGAGTCTGTGGAGACAAAGAACTTTGTCCTTGGAGGCAAAGAGGGGAATGTATGAGAGTATAGTTTTACCAACGCTCTTATATGGGTGTGAAGCGTGGGTGATGAATGTTGCAGCGAGGAGAAGGCTGGAGGCAGTGGAGATGTCATGTCTGAGGGCAATGTGTGGTGTGAATATAATGCAGAGAATTCGTAGTTTGGAAGTTAGGAGGAGGTGCGGGATTACCAAAACTGTTGTCCAGAGGGCTGAGGAAGGGTTGTTGAGGTGGTTCGGACATGTAGAGAGAATGGAGCGAAACAGAATGACTTCAAGAGTGTATCAGTCTGTAGTGGAAGGAAGGCGGGGTAGGGGTCGGCCTAGGAAGGGTTGGAGGGAGGGGGTAAAGGAGGTTTTGTGTGCGAGGGGCTTGGACTTCCAGCAGGCATGCTTGAGCGTGTTTGATAGGAGTAAATGGAGACAAATGGTTTTTAATACTTGACGTGCTGTTGGAGTGTGAGCAAAGTAACATTTATGAAGGGATTCAGGGAAACCGGCAGGCCGGACTTGAGTCCTGGAGATGGGAAGTACAGTGCCTGCACTCTGAAGGAGGGGTGTTAATGTTGCAGTTTAAAAACTGTAGTGTAAAGCACCCTTCTGGCAAGACAGTGATGGAGTGAATGATGGTGAAAGTTTTTCTTTTTCGGGCCACCCTGCCTTGGTGGGAATCGGCCGGTGTGATAATAAAAAAAAATAATAAAATATATATATGCAATAAGATCACAGTAAACAGGTGATTTCAGAATATGCAAAACAACCACTCTGAAAGAATAGAGAAATTCCAAGCGCTTTCGTGACTACTCACATTATCAAGGAACTATGAAAGTAAAGCATCCAAGGAAGCTATATAAGGGGTCTGGCCAGCACCTCACTATCAGATCCCACAACGGTTAAACACGTGACGCGCGCCGACCCAACTTGGACAGGTCCTTTGCACAACTCACCCACAAACTATTCTACCCAAGAAAATTTAAAAATTATTATTTGTCCAGTGTATTATTAAATTCTTCCCAAATTCTATTAATTATAAATGGATCTAATTTATATAAACCAAAGGAAATATTCATATTATTGTCAAAACTGCTTTTTATGAAACAAGATTCAATTATATTCCTGTCGACCATGGACTTGCTTGATACTACTTTCTCAACTTTTTGAAAATCAATTGGATGGTTAAAATCTCTTACATGAATAAATAGAGCATTGGAATCTTGTCCAGTTCTAATGCTATATTTATGTTGTTTTAATCTTAGTTCGAGATTTTTACCAGTTTGACCGTAATAAACTTTATCGCAAATTTTTCAAGGAATCTTATAGACACATCCATCAGCATTTTGGGGGGAATTCTTTATCAAAATTTTTTTTGATAAATTAGACACATGTGCAACTCTTGGGTATCTTTATTGAGGAAACGTTTCGCCACACAGTGGCTTCATCAGTCCATACAAAGGAGAATCTTGAAGAATAGGAGGAGAATGAGGTAATCAGTCCCTCAACCTTGAGTCGATGTGTTCAGTCCATCAATCTTGAATGGATTGATGGACTGACCACATCGACTCAAGGTTGAGGGACTGATTACCTCATTCTCCTCCTATTCTTCAAGATTCTCCTTTGTATGGACTGATGAAGCCACTGTGTGGCGAAACGTTTCCTCAATAAAGATACCCAAGAGTTGCACATGTGTCTAATTTATCAAAAAAACTTTTGATAAAGAATTCCCCCCAAAATGCTGATGGATGTGTCTATAAGATTCCTTGAAAAATTTGCGATAAAGTTTATTACGGTCAAACTGGTAAAAATCTCGAACTAAGATTAAAACAACATAAATATAGCATTAGAACTGGACAAGATTCCAATGCTCTATTTATTCATGTAAAGTAAAAGTACACAAGTGCAACTAATGTGACATTTATTGTGGCAACGTTTCGCTCTCCAGGAGCTTTATCAAGCCATTACAAACAATACATGGACACAGAGGGTATATAAAGGCTCAGAGTGAGGTGTAATACTAGTGAGGTAACATTTCGATGTTCACTAGTGGTAGTGGTAGTAGTAGTAGTAGTAGTAGTAGTAGTAGTAGTAGTAGTAGTAGTAACAAAAATAATACAATATGGAAGAGCAATTAATTCGTACATGAGTAAAAGGATATAAAAGCTATTACTTGGGTAACATAAAAATAGGTTGGACAAATATAGACTGGAAAGAGGCAGCTTGTTTCAGTGTTCACTCTCTGTGCTTTGTGTAGTATAACAGGAGAGACTATGTGATGGCAGGGTTTACTGTTTTCAGGAGGATTCTTGCTAAGACTTCGGAGATGGTGAAGCTGCCGTTGTTTTGTTTAATTGTATTCGAAACAGCGATCAGTGCTGATTCGAGGCACTTGCGTCTGCGGAAATTAGTTTCTTTGATCACTAATTGGGCGTCTCTGAATTTCATGAGATGATTGGTGGAATTTCGGTGTTGTACACAGGCGTTGTTTAAGTTGTCGTTCCTACATGCGTAAATGTGTTCACTGAGGCGGGTGTCGAGGTTTCTTGCTGTTTCACCTACGTAGATCTTGTCACAGCCTCCACAGGGTATAGTGTAAACTCCTGCATTGACTGGTTCGTGGTGCTTGGGTTTTGTCCTGGTTAGATCCTTTATTGAAGTGGTAGAAGCGATGGCGACTCTGGTGTTAGCTTGTGAAAGTACTTTTGAGACGTTTAGTGCAACCTGGCTGTTGGGAAGAATTATAACTTTGTTGGGAGCGGTGTTGATGCGTGGAGAATTGATGATCTGAAGAGCTCTTTTCTTGCAGTCTTTGATGAAAAAAGAAGGAAATTGTAACTCAGTGAATGTTTGGTGAATGTAAGTACATTCCTCGTCAAGAAACTCAGGACTGCAAATTCGGTATGCTCTTAGGAAAAACCCGATGATGATGCCTCTTTTGGTCTTGGTATCTTGACTTGAATAGAAGTGTGTGAGATCATTTTTATTGGTGGGTTTCCGATAAACTTGAAATCTTAGGTTGTTGTCTACTTTGTGAATGAGGACGTCGAGGAAAGGTAGCTTGTCATTGGACTCTTCTTCTAGTGTAAACTGAATCGCTGGTTCAACTGCGTTGAGCCTTGCCTGAAGATCCCGTACATCAAAACGTTTTGGAGTTATTACGAGGACATCGTCCACGTAACGTAACCAAGTGACGCTTGAAGGGATGATGTTGGCGAAGTGTTCGGACTCTAGGTGTTCCATGTATAAGTTGGCTAGGACGGCACTTATTGGGGACCCCATTCTCAACCGCATCCGTAACCTCTCCATCCGTAACAAGAAACTAAGCAGTTTGGATGTGACTTCCCTATTCACAAAAGTACCTACCAAAAAAGCCATCGAGGTTCTACGACGTAAAGTCAACCAGGACCTTAATCTTCCTTTACCTCCCGGAGATTTTGTTGACTTGATTGAACTCTGTGTTAATTTCAACTGTTTTTCTTTCAATAACAAGCTCTACAAACAAACCTACGGCATGGGAATGGGGTCCCCAATAAGTGCCGTCCTAGCCAACTTATACATGGAACACCTAGAGTCCGAACACTTCGCCAACATCATCCCTTCAAGCGTCACTTGGTTACGTTACGTGGACGATGTCCTCGTAATAACTCCAAAACGTTTTGATGTACGGGATCTTCAGGCAAGGCTCAACGCAGTTGAACCAGCGATTCAGTTTACACTAGAAGAGTCCAATGACAAGCTACCTTTCCTCGACGTCCTCATTCACAAAGTAGACAACAACCTAAGATTTCAAGTTTATCGGAAACCCACCAATAAAAATGATCTCACACACTTCTATTCAAGTCAAGATACCAAGACCAAAAGAGGCATCATCATCGGGTTTTTCCTAAGAGCATACCGAATTTGCAGTCCTGAGTTTCTTGACGAGGAATGTACTTACATTCACCAAACATTCACTGAGTTACAATTTCCTTCTTTTTTCATCAAAGACTGCAAGAAAAGAGCTCTTCAGATCATCAATTCTCCACGCACCAACACCACTCCCAACAAAGTTATAATTCTTCCCAACAGTCAGGTTGCACTAAACGTCTCAAAAGTACTTTCACAAGCTAACACCAGAGTCGCCATCGCTTCTACCACTTCAATAAAGGATCTAACCAGGACAAAACCCAAGCACCACGAACCAGTCAATGCAGGAGTTTACACTATACCCTGTGGAGGCTGTGACAAGATCTACGTAGGTGAAACAGCAAGAAACCTCGACACCCGCCTCAGTGAACACATTTACGCATGTAGGAACGACAACTTAAACAACGCCTGTGTACAACACCGAAATTCCACCAATCATCTCATGAAATTCAGAGACGCCCAATTAGTGATCAAAGAAACTAATTTCCGCAGACGCAAGTGCCTCGAATCAGCACTGATCGCTGTTTCGAATACAATTAAACAAAACAACGGCAGCTTCACCATCTCCGAAGTCTTAGCAAGAATCCTCCTGAAAACAGTAAACCCTGCCATCACATAGTCTCCTGTTATACTACACAAAGCACAGAGAGTGAACACTGAAACAAGCTGCCTCTTTCCAGTCTATATTTGTCCAACCTATTTTTATGTTACCCAAGTAATAGCTTTTATATCCTTTTACTCATGTACGAATTAATTGCTCTTCCATATTGTATTATTTTTGTCACTACCACTACTACTACTACTACTACTACTACTACTACTACTACTACTACCACTAGTGAACATCGAAATGTTACCTCACTAGTATTGCACCTCACTCTGAGCCTTTATATACCCTCTGTGTCCATGTATTGTTTGTAATGGCTTGATAAAGCTCCTGGAGAGCGAAACGTTGCCACAATAAATGTCACATTAGTTGCACTTGTGTCCTTTTACTTTACATATTGTCGGTAATTCTACCAACTTTATTACTATTTATTCATGTAAGAGATTTTAACCATCCAATTGATTTTCAAAAAGTTGAGAAAGTAGTATCAAGCAAGTCCATGGTCGACAGGAATATAATTGAATCTTGTTTCATAAAAAGCAGTTTTGACAATAATATGAATATTTCCTTTGGTTTATATAAATTAGATCCATTTATAATTAATAGAATTTGGGAAGAATTTAATAATACACTGGACAAATAATAATTTTTAAAATTTCTTGGGTAGAATAGTTTGTGGGTGAGTTGTGCAAAGGACCTATCCAAGTTGGGTCGGCGCGCGTCAGGTGTTTAACCGTTGTGGGATCTGATAGTGAGGTGTTGGCCAGACCCCTTATATAGCTTCCTTGGATGCTTTACTTTCATAGTTCCTTGATAATGTGAGTAGTCACGAAAGCTCTTGGAATTTCTCTATTCTTTCAGAGTGGTTGTTTTGCATATATATATATATATATATATATATATATATATATATATATATATATATATATATATATATATATATATATATATTGAAAGCGCAAAATTCCACTGGAGACGGGGGAGGAATGGTAGGCTGTATATTTCGCCCTCCAGGTGAGGTCCTCTTCAGCAGACGGTGGAGGTGAACTTACCTGAAGGAGAGAGTGGTAAGGGGTCGCCAGGACCCGTGTGACCCTCTGCGGGTAAGCGGGTTACCCCAGAAGTCATGACTCCAGATAGACCACCAGGGGGTGGTGCCCATAGCATCTCTGTTGCCCAACACTGCGCGGCTGTGGGAGGAGGAAATACCCTGTTAGTGGGGTGGGGCATGGGATTAGTGGCGTTGGAATGGGATTAGTGGTGTTGGAATGGGATTAGTGGCGTTGCAATGGGATTAGTGGCGTTGGAATGGAATTAGTGGTGTTGGAATGGGATTAGTGGTGCTAGAACAGAATTAGTGGAGTTCGAATAGGATTAGGCACATTGGGATGGAAATAATGGTGTTGGAATGGGATTGTGTTGGGATGGGATTAGTGGTGTTACAATGGAATTATTAGTATAGAAATGGGATTCACGGTATTGCAATGGGATTATTGGTATTGAAAAGGGATTAGGAGACAATAGTTAACGACGCTATACACGGAATTAGTGCTAAAATGGGATTAGGAGGATTAGACTTTAGATTAGTGATCTTTGGGATAGAATTAGTGGTCTTGAACTCAGGATTAGGAGGATACTAAGCACGATGGGATACAGGATAGGAGGATACTAAGCACGATAGGATACAGGATAGGAGGATACTATGCACGATAGGATACAGGGTAGGATACTGCGCACGATAGGATACAGGATAGGATGCTATGCACGATAGGGTACAGGATAGGATACTAAGCACGATAGGATACAGGATAGGAGGATACTAAGCACGGTAGGATACAGGATAGGATACTAAGCACGATAGGATACAGGATAGGAGGATACTATGCACGATAGGATACAGGATAGGAGGATACTATGCACGATAGGATACAGGATAGGAGGATACTAAGCACGGTAGGATACAGGATAGGATACTAAGCACGGTAGGATACAGGATAGGCTAATAGGAAGCAGGATAGAACTGGAAGCAGGATAGGACGATACGAAACAGGAAAGGAAAGATAGGATTAAATGCAAGAAAGGATAGGAAGCAAGATATCAGGTAGGAAGCAGGATAGGTGATAGGAAGGAAAGGATAGAATGTAAGAAAGGATAGGAGATGGGAAGAATAGGAAGCAAGATATCAGGTAGGAAGCAGGATAGGTGATGAGAAGGATAGGAGGCTGGATAGAGGGGGAGGGGAGGCAGAGCGACCTACTCCCTGGCTATTACATATTATCCTACTTAATCCTAAATGGATATAGGCGTTATATTAATTATCTATTTACCGGGAGGGAGGGGGGAGTGTTGGAGGGAGGGAGGGGGAAGTGTTGGAGGGAGGGAGGGGAAAGTGTTGGAGGGAGGGAGGGGAAAGTGTTGGAGGGAGGGAGGGGGGAGTGTTGGAGGGAGGGAGGGGGAAGTGTTGGAGGGAGGGAGGGGGGAGTGTTGGAGGGAGGGAGGGGAAAGTGTTGGAGGGAGGGAGGGGAAAGTGTTGGAGGGAGGGAGGGGGGAGTGTTGGAGGGAGGGGAAAGTGTTGGAGGGAGGGAGGGGAACGTGTTGGAGGGAGGGAGGGGAAAGTGTTGGAGGGAGGGAGGGGGGAGTGTTGGAGGGAGGGAGGGGGAAGTGTTGGAGGGAGGGAGGGGAAAGTGTTGGAGGGAGGGAGGGGGGAGTGTTGGAGGGAGGGAGGGGAAAGTGTTGGAGGGAGGGAGGGGGGAGTGTTGGAGGGAGGGAGGGGGAAGTGTTGGAGGAAGAGGGGAGTGTTGGAGGGAGGGAGAGTGTTGGAGGGAGGGAGGGGGGAGTGTTGGAGGGAGGGAGGGGGAAGTGTTGGAGGGAGGGAGGAGGAAGTGTTGGAGAGAGGGAGGGGAAAGTGTTGGAGGGAGGGAGGGGAAGTGTTGGAGGGAGGGAGGGGGAAGTGTTGGAGGGAGGGAGGGGGAAAGTGTTGGAGGGAGGGAGGGGGAAGTGTTGGAGGGAGGGAGGGGGGAGTGTTGGAGGGAAGGGGGAAGTGTTGGAGGGAGGGAGGGGGGAGTGTTGGAGGGAGGGAGGGGGAAGTGTTGGAGGGAGGGAGGGGGAAAGTGTTGGAGGGAGGGAGGGGAAAGTGTTGGAGGGAGGGAGGGGGGAGTGTTGGAGGGAGGGAGGGGAAAGTGTTGGAGGGAGGAAGGGGAAAGTGTTGGAGGGAGGGAGGGGGAAGTGTTGGAGGGAGGGAGGGGGGAGTGTTGGAGGGAGGGTGGGGGACGTGTTGGAGGGAGGGAGGGGGGAGTGTTGGAGGAGGGAGGGGCGAAGTTGGAGGAGGGAGGTGGAGGGAAGTGTTGGAGGGAGGGAGGGGGAGTGGTTGGAGGGAGGGAGGGAGGGGGAGTGGTTGGAGGGAGGGGAGGGGAGTGTTGGGAGGGAGGGGGAAAGTGTTGGAGGAGGGAGGGGGAAGGTTGGAGGAGGGGAGGGAGGAAAGTGTTGGAGGGAGGGAAGTTGGAGGAGGGGAGGGGAATGGAGGGGGAATGGAGGGGAGGGAGGGAGGGAGTGTTGGAGGGAGGGGAGGGGGAGTGTTGGAGGGAGGGGAGGGAGTGGTTGGAGGGAGGGAGGGGAAAGTGTTGGAGGGAGGAGGGGAGTGTTGGAGGGAGGGAAGGGGAGGGTGTTGGAGGAGGGAGGGAGGAAAGTTGGAGGAGGGAGGGGGAGGGTGTTGGAGGAGAGGGGGGAGGGGAGGGAGTTGAAGGGAGGGAGGGGGAAATGTTGGTGGTGGGGAGGTGTGTGTGTGGTGGTGGAGAGCATGCTGGTGGTGGTGATGGTGGAAGAGAGATAATAGTAATGGTGGTGAACGATAGTGTGGATGATAGTGGTGGTGATAGTAGTGGTGATGGTGGTGATAATAGTGATGGTGATAGTGATGGTGATAGTAATGGTGATAGGGGTGGTGATCATAGTGATGGTGGTGGTGATAGTGGTGGTGGTGGTGATGGTGATAGTGGTGGTGATAGTGGTGGTGATAGTGGTGGTGGTGATAGTGGTGGTGATAGTAATGGTGATAGTGGTGGTGATCATAGTGATGGTGGTGGTGATAGTGGTGGTGATAGTGGTGGTGGTGATAGTGGTGGTGGTGATAGTGATGGTGATGGTGATCATAGTGATGGTGGTGGTGATAGTGGTGGTGATAGTGGTGATGGTGATAGTGGTGGTGATAGTGGTGGTGGTGATGAAGTGGTGGTGATGAGTGGTGGTGATAGTAATGGAGGATAGGTGGTGGATCACTCAGTGATGGTGGTGGTGATAGTGGTGGTGGTGATAGTGGTGGTGATAGTGGTGGTGGTGATAGTGGTGGTGATAGTGGTGGTGGTGATAGTGGTGGTGATAGTGGTGGTGGTGATAGTGGTGGTGGTGATAGTGGTGTAGTCTTGATGGTAGGTGTGGGTACGCACACCAGTCACCTAACACCCAGGTACCTACTTACTGCTAGGTGAACAGTAACAGCAGGTGTTAGAAGACTTGCCCATGCTTCTCTCCCAGCCTAGTGATCGAACCCAGGTCCCTTGGGTTGTGGAATAATGGCTGGACTATCCCGGAATTAACATTCTTTGGAAGTGTAAATCCTCAGTTTCTCTCTCCCTCTCGCCCCCTCCCCCTCCATGCCTCCCCTCCCCTTCCCTCCCTAGCCCCTCTCCCCTTCCTCTCCCCCTTCCCCTCCCCTCCTAGCCCCCTCCCCTCCTTCTCCCCGTTTCCCTCCCCTCCCACCCTCTCTCCCGCCCCTCCCACCCCCCTCTCCCTCACTCCCCCTCTCCCTGTATTCCTGGCGTCACCTGGTTATTACCTGCCTCTTAATTAAGAATGTAATAAAGGGTGGTTATCTCCCTTTCCTTCCCCCTTATTGTCCTATTGACTCCTTATTGCCCTTTATTCTCCCTCATTCCCCCTCCCTCACTATGATCACCCTCCCTCACAGTTATCACCCTCCCTCACAGTTATCATCCTCGCTCACTCTCCCTCACCCTCCCTCACAACCATCACCCTCCACCCTCCCTCACCCTCCCCCTTCACAGCCCCATCACCCCCTCACCCCCTTCCCCCTCACCCCTTCCCTCACAACCCCATCACCTCCACCCCCTCCCTCACCCTCCCCTTCACAACCATCACCCTCCACCCGCCCTCACCCTCCCTCACCCAACCCTCCCTCCCCTCACCCTCCCTCCCACCCAGCCCCATCACCCTCCACCTCCCTCACCCTCCCTCACAGCCATCACCCTCCACCTCCCTCCCCTCCTCACCAACATTCCCAACCCTCGCCCTCCTCACCCTCCTTCACAACCATCACCCCACTCCCTCACCTCCTCACAGGCCTGGCCCTCCACCCTCCCCTTCACCCTCCCTCCCCAACCATTCACCCTCCACCCTTCCCCTCACCCTCCCCTTCACAGGGCCATCCCACCCTTCCGCCCTCCTCACCTCCCTCATTATTCACCGCCCTACCTTCCTCACAGCCCATCACCTTCCACACCTCCCTCACCCTCCCTCACAGCCATCACCCTCCCACCCTCCCCTCACCTCCCCTCCTGACGTTACCTCCCTCCACCCTCCCTCACAGCCATCACCTTCCACCCTCCTCACCCTCCCTCCCTGCCATCCTCCCTCACCCTCCTCTGACCATCACCCTCCCCACCCTCCCTCCTCCCTCACAGCCATCAACCCTCCACCTCCCTCACCCTCCCTCCCCAACCCATCACCACCCTCCTCACCCCTCCCTCACAACCATCAACCCTCCGCCCTCCCTCCACCCTCCCTCACAACCCATCCACCCTCCCTCACCCTCCTCACAAGCCATCACCCTCCACCCTCCCCACCCTCCCTCACAAGCCATCACCCTCCACCCTCCCTCACCCACCCTCACAACCATCACCCTCCGCCCTCCCTCACCCTCCTCCCCCAACCATCCACACCCTCCCCTCACCCTCCTCAACCAGCCATTCCACCCTCCACCCTCCCTCACCCTCCTCCACAAGCCATCACCCTCCACCTCCTCACCCTCCTCACAGCCAATCCACCTCCCTCCACCCCTCCTTCCCGGCCGCCCATGCCTCACCCTCCCTCAACCCTATCAGCCATCACCTCCCTCACCCTCCCTCACAACCATCACCCTCCACCCTCCCTCACCCTCCCTCACAACCATCACCCTCCACCCTCCCTCCCCTCACCCTCCCTCCACAGCCAATCCACCCTCCACCCTCCCTCCTGCCCTCCCTCCAGCCATCACCCCTCCACCCTCCTCCCACCCTCCCTCCCACAACCATCACCTCCCCGCACCCTCCCCTCACAACCATCACCTCCGCCTCCCTCCCTCCCTCACCCAACCCATCCCACCCACCCTCCCTCACCCTCCCTCACAACCATCACCCTCCACCCTCACCCTCACCCTCCCTCACAACCAATCCACCTCCACCCCTCCCTCACCCCACCCCTCTGTATCCTCCTCTCCCTCCCTCACCCTAAATCCTGACCATCACCCTCCACCCCTCCCTCACCCTCCCTCCCACAACCATCACACTCCCCTCACCCTCCCTCACCCTCCCTGCCCCAACCAATCCACCTCCCTCACCTCCCTCCACCCTCCTCACAACCATCACTCCCTCCTCCCTCACCCTCCCCTCACAACCCATCACTCCCCTCCACTCTCCCCTCACCTCCCTCACCCTCCCCTCACAACCCATCCACCTCCCTCAACCTCCCTCCACCCTCCCCCAGCCACATCACCTCCACCCTCCCTCCCACAACCATCACACTCCCTCCACCCTCCTCACCCTCCCCTCACAAGCCATCACCTCCCCTCACCCTCCCTCACCCCTCCTCTGTATCCAACCACTCCCCACCCTCCGCCCTCCCTCACCCTCCCTCACAACCATCACACTCCCTCACCCTCCCTCCACCCCTCCCTCACCCTCCCTCACAAGCCATCACACCCTCCCGCCACCCTCCTCACCCCTCCCTCCTGTCCATCAACCTCCACCCTCCCTCACAGCCATCCTTCCACCCCTCCCTCACCCTCCCCTCAACCAATCCATCCCACCACCCTCCCTCACCCTCCCTCACCCTCCCCTCCCACAACCATCACCTCCCTCCCTCCCTCACCATCACCCTCCCTCACCCTCCCCTCACAACCATCATCCACCTCCCTCACCCTCCCTCAACCATCATCCACCCTCCCTCACCCTCCCCTCCACACATCCACCCTCACCCTCCTCATCCCTCCCACACACCCACCTCACCCTCCCTCACCCCCACAACCACACACCTCACCCCTCCCTCATCCTCCTCACACTCCCTCCTCACCCTCCCTCACAACCATCACTCCTCCTCACCCTCCCCTCACCCTCCCTCACAACCATCACACTCCCTCACCCTCCTCACCCTCCCTCCACAACCATCACACCATCACCTCCCTCACCCTCCCTCACCCTCCCCTACAACCTGACCATCCCTCCTCACCCCTCCCTCAACCCTCCCTCCCTCACCCTCCTCACCCTCCTCACAACCATCACACTCCCTCACCCTCCCTCACCCTCCTCAGCAACCATCACACTCCCTCACCCTCCCTCATCCTCCCCCACCCTCCAATCCACACCACCTCACCCTCCCCTCACCCTCCCTCACAACCATCACTCCCTCACCCTCCCTCACCCTCCCTCACAACCATCACCCTCCCTCACCCTCCTCACCCTCCTCACACCATCTCACTCCTCACCCCTCCCCTCACCCTCCCTCACAACCATCCACCTCCCCTCACCCCTCCCCTCACCCTCCTCACAACCATCCATCACCCTCCCTCACCCTCCCTCACAACCATCACTCCCTCACCCTCCTCACCCTCCCTCACAACCATACACTCCTCACCCTCCTCACCCTCCCTCACAACCATCACACCCCTCACCCTCCCTCCAACCATCACCCTCCTCACCCTCCCCTCACAAGCCATCACACTCCCTCACCTCCCCACCCTCCCTCACAACCATCCTCCCTCACCCTCCCTCACCCTCCTCACAACCATCACACCCTCCTCACCTCCCTCACACCTCTCCTTTCCCTCCCATCACACTCCCTCACCCTCCCTCACAACCATCACCCTCCACCCTCCCTCACCCTCCCTCACAACCATCACCCTCCACCCTCCCTCACCCTCCCTCACAACCATCACCCTCCACCCTCCCTCACCCCACCCTCCCTCCCTCACCCTCCCTCACAACCATCACACTCCCTCACCCTCCCTCACCCTCCCTCACAACCATCACACTCCCTCACCCTCCCTCACCCTCCCTCACAACCATCACACTCCCTCACCCTCCCTCACCCTCCCTCACAACCATCACACTCCCTCACCCTCCCTCACCCTCCCCTCACCACCATCACCCTCCTCACAACCTCCCTCACCCTCCCTCACAAACCATCACACTCCCTCACCCTCCTCACCCTCCCTCACAACCATCACACTCCCTCACCCTCCTCACCCTCCTCACAACCATCACCACCTCACCCTCCCTCACCCTCCTCACCCTCCCTCACCCTCCCTCACCCTCCCCTCACCCTCCTCCCTCAACCATCACACTCCCTCCACCCTCCCTCACCCTCCTCACAACCATCACACTCCCTCCACCCTCCCCTCACCCTCCCCTCAACCATCACACTCCCTCACCTCCCCTCACCCTCCTCACATCATCCACCACCCTCCTCACCCCTCCCTCACCCTCCCCTCACAACCATCACCCTCCTCACCCTCCCTCACCCTCCCTCCTGAACCATCACACCCTCACCCCTCCCTCACCCTCCCTCACCCTCCCTCACCCTCCTCAACCATCACACTCCCTCACCCTCCCTCACCCTCCCTCACAACCATCACACTCCCTCACCCTCCCTCACCCTCCCTCACAACCATCACACTCCCTCACCCTCCCTCACAACCATCACCCTCCCTCACCCTCCCACACCCTCCTCACAACCATCACTCCCCTCACCCTCCCCTCACCCTCCCCTCACAACATCCCTCCCTCACCCTCCCCTCACCCTCCCTCACAACCATCACCCTCCCTCACCCTCCCTCACACCATCACCTCCCTCACCCTCCCTCACCCTCCCTCACAACCATCACACTCCCTCACCCTCCCTCACAACCATCACACTCCCTCACCCTCCCTCACAACCATCACACTCCCTCACCCTCCCTCACAACCATCACACTCCCTCACCCTCCCTCACAACCATCACACTCCCTCACCCTCCCTCACCCTCCACCCTCACCCTCCCTCCCCATTCACAACCATCACACTCCTCACCCTCCTCACCCTCCTCAAACCATCACCCTCCCTCACCCTCCCTCACCCTCCCTCACAACCATCACACTCCCTCACCCTCCCTCACAACCATCACACTCCCTCACCCTCCCTCACCCTCCCACACAACCATCACACCCTCCACCCTCCTCACCCTCCCTCACCCTCCCTCACACCCTCCACCTCAACCATCACTCCCTCACCCTCCCTCACAACCACACACCTCCCTCACCCTCCCTCCCTCCTCACCCACCCCTCCCTCACCCTCACCCTCCCTCCACACCCCTCCCTCACCCTCCCTCACCCTCCCTCACCCTCCATCACAACCATCACACTCCCTCACCCTCCCTCACCCTCCCTCCCTCACAACCATCACACTCCTCACCCTCCCTCACCCTCCTCAAACCATCACTCCCTCACCCCTCCCTCACAACCATCACACTCCTCACCCTCCCTCACCCCCTCACACCTCACCCTCCCTCACCCTCCCCTCACAACCCTCCACCCTCCCTCACCCTCCTCACCCTCCCTCACCCTCCTCACCCAACCCTCACCCCTCACCCTACCACCTCCCCCTCATCTCCTCACCCTCCCTCACCCTCCCTCACAACCATCACTCCCTCACCCTCCTCACCCCTCCCTCACAACCATCACACCTCCCTCACCCTCCCCTCACCCTCCCTCACAACCATCACACTCCCTCACCCTCCCTCACAACCCTCACCCTCCCTCACCCTCCCTCACCCCTCCCCTCACAACCATCACACTCCCTCACCCTCCTCACCCTCCTCACCCTCCCTCACAACCATCACACTCCCTCACCCTCCCTCACCCTCCCTCACAACCATCACCCTCCTCACAACCATCACCTCCCTCACCCTCCCTCACAACCATCACCCCTCCCTCACCCTCCCTCACAACCACTCCCACACCCTCCCCTCACCCTCCCTCACCCTCCCTCCCATCACACTCCCTCCCTCCCTCACCCTCCCTCACAACCTCACCCTCCTCACCCTCCTCACCCTCCCTCACAACCATCACACTCCCCTCACTCTCCCTCACCCTCCCTCACCCTCCCTCACAACCATCACTCCCTCACCCCTCCCTCACCCTCCCTCACAACCATCACCCTCCCTCACAACCATCACCCTCCCTCACCCTCCCTCACAACCATCACCCTCCCTCACCCTCCCTCACAACCATCACCTCCCTCACCCTCCCTCACCCTCCCTCCCTCCCTCACAACCATCACCCTCCCTCACCCCTCCCTCACCTCCTCACAACCATCACCCTCCTCACCCTCCCTCCCTCCTCACAACCATCACACTCCTCAACCATCAACCTCCCTCACCTCCCTCACCCTCCCTCACAACCATCACTCCCTCACTCTCCCTCACCCTCCCTCACCCTCCCTCACAACCATCACACTCCCTCACCCTCCCTCACAACCATCACACTCCCTCACCCTCCCTCACCCTCCCTCACCCTCCCTACAAATCACCATCTCACCCTCCCTCACCCTCCCTCACAAGCCCTCACCCTCCTCACCCCTCCCTCACCCTCCCTCACAACCATCACTCCCCTCACCCTCCCCTCACCCTCCCTCACCCTCCCCTCACAACCATCACACTCCTCACCCTCCCTCACCTCCTCACAACCATCACCCTCCCTCACAGCCATCACCCTCCCTCACCTCCCTCACAACCATCACCCCTCCCTCACCCTCCCTCACAACCATCACCCTCCGTCACCCTCCCCTCAACCATCACACTCCCTCACCTCCCCTCACCCTCCCTCACAACCATCACCTCCCTCACCCTCCTCACCCTCCCCTCACCCTCCCTCACCCTCCCTCACAACCATCACACTCCTCACCCTCCCTCACCCTCCCTCACAAGGCCATCACCCTCCCCTCACCCTCCTCACAAGCCATCACCCTCCCTCACCCTCCCTCCACCACCATCCTCACACCCTCACCCTCCCTCACCCTCCTCACAACCATCACACTCCCTCACCCTCCCTCACAACCATCACACTCCCTCACCCTCCCTCACAACCATCACACTCCCTCACCCTCCCTCACAACCATCACACTCCCTCACCCTCCCTCACCCTAGGGGTCTCTGACTTAATAAATAATTAAGAAGTTCAATAATTGGCATCTTTTAAAGCACCAGAGTGCAAAACATTTGCCAGGCTTCCATTTCATGACTTTATGACGAAGTACCTTGAAGTTCGGTGTCTACTGTCTGGTGGAGAGTGGGGAGAGAGCCTTCTAATTTACTATCCTTCACACGTATACCTGGATAGTGGATGATGGGTCATAATCCAGAGATAGATAGTCCTCGATAGATTGTCTGGATATGTACTCCAGAGCCTTCTGCTGTCTGTTATGTACTCCTGTGTACTCATTTATATTTTTACTCTCTCTCTCTCTCTCTCTCTCTCTCTCTCTCTCTCTATCTATCTATCTATCTATCTATCTATCTGTCTCTTTCTCTCAGAATTTATGCGAAAATGAATTTAAACGGAATAATTGATAAAATACGTGAAATCAGTCCATCTTAAAGCAAGAGGTCCGTTAAACTGAGTAAAATATATTCAATGTAAGGAGACCAAGACTCTTGAACACCCTCCTTTCATAAGTAAATGTAAAAGGACCAAGACTTTTCACACACACACACACACACACACACACACACACACACACACACACAGACACACACACACACACACACACACACACACAGACACAGACACACACACACACACACACACACACACACATACACACATACACACACACACACACACACACACACACACACACTACACACACACAACACACACACACACACACAACACACCCACACACACACACCCACACACACACACACACACACATACACACACACACACACACACACACACACACACACCACACACACACACACACACACACACACACACACACACACACACACACACACACACACACACACACACACACACACACACACACACACACACACACACACACACACACTCTCATAAAGGTACCAATTAAACGTCAGTGTAGCGTCAGAGAAGACGCAAGAGTGACGCAGCAGCAGACATGTAAGCTACTTATCACAGGTTTTTCCTCGCTTCTAATCCTGCAAAGTTTGACGCAAATGAGACTTTGACGGAAAAACTTGAATCCAGAGACTGGAAATGCTTCAATACTTTTTACCTCTCATGGTTATAAGACGCAATATGACGTTCATGGCATTTTTAATGAGACATTTCGCCCACTAGGGACTTGATCAGCTGAAGTCCCTGGTGGGTGAAATGTCGTCTGAGTAAAATGTTTGTGGATATGAAATAAAAGGGATAAGCAGGATTTTGGGCAGTTGTTAGATATTCATTGAGTGCTGTGAGGGTGTGGGCGTGGGCGTGGACGTGGACGTGGGCGTGACATTAGGCGCAGTCTTCTTTCAACGAGTGGCCATATATATATATATATATATATATATATATATATATATATATATATATATATATATATATATATATATATATATGTCGTGCCGAATAGGCAGAACTTGCGATCTTGGCTTAAATAGCAACGTTCATCTTGCCATATAGGACAAGTGAAAATTTGTGTATGCAATAATTTCGCCAAAATCATTCTGAACCTAACGAAAAAAATATATTTGACTGTGTTTGTTTAGTATTAAATTATTGTAAACAAATCTAAAATATATTAGTTGGGTTAGGCTAAAATAAATTGTTCTTGTTATAATAAGGTTAGGTAAGTTTTCTAAGATTCTTTTGGTGCAAAATTATAAATTTTTTACATTAACATTAATGAAAAAAATATATCTTTAAACGTATAAGAGAAAATTTTAGAAAGGACTTAATTTTAAATGAGTTCTTGCTAATTGACCAGTTTTACATATTCGGCACGACATATATATATATATATATATATATTTATATATATATATATATATTTATATATATATATATATTTTTTTCAACACACCAGCCGTATCCCACCGAGGTGGGGTGGCCCAAAAGGAAAAACAAAAGTTTCTCCTTTCATATTTAGTAATATATACAGGAGAAGGGGTTACTAGCCCCTTGCTCCTGGCATTTTAGTCGCCTCTTACAACACGCATAGCTTACGGAGGAAGAATTCTGTTCCACTTCCCCATGGAGAATATATATATATATATATATATATATATATATATATATATAATGTATGGAGGAGTATTGTGGCTACAGGAACCTACAATATATATTCCGGCTGCAGTATTCACTCTGGGTTTAGCAGCGAAGTGTGGACCCGTGTTGAAGAACCACACACAATATGCTCCTTAAAGCTTTTCAATCCGTCAGCAGCCTTCCACTGGGGAGTGGAAGGTTGTGTGTGTGTGTGTGTGTGTGTGTGTGTGTGTGTGTGTGTGTGTGTGTGTGTGTGTGTGTGTGTGTGTACTCACCTATTTGTACTCACATATTTGTGGTTGCAGGGGTCGAGTCACAGCTCCTGGCCTCGCCTCTTCGCTGATTGCTACTAGGTCCTCTCTCTCCCTTCCCCATGAGCTCTATCATACCTCGCCTTAAAACTATGTATGGTTCCTGCCCCCACCACATCACTTTCTAGGCTATTCCATGGCCTGACTACTCTATGACTGAAGAAATACTTCCTAACATCCCTTTGATTCATCTGAGTCTTCAACTTCCAATTGTGACCTCTTGTGTCTGTGTCCCATCTCTGGAACATCCCGTCTTTGTCCACCTCGTCTATTCCGCGCAGTATTTTATATGTCGTTATCATGTCTCCCCTGACCCTCCTGGCCTCCAGTGTCGTCAGGCCGATTTCCCTCAACCTTTCTTCATAGGACAATCCCCGTAGCTCTGGGACTAGTCTTGTTGCAAACTTTTGCAATTTCTCTAATTTCTTGACGTGCTTGACTAGGTATGGATTCCAAACTGGTGCTGCATACTCCAGTATGGGCCTGACGTAGATGGTGTACAGAGTCTTAAACTAATCCTTACTGAGGTATCGGAACGCTATCCGTAGGTTTGCCAGGCGCCCGTATGCTGCAGCAGTTATCTGATTGATGTGCGCCTCAGGAGATATGCTCGGTGTTATACACACCCCCAGATCTTTTTCCTTGAGTGAGGTTTGCAGTCTTTGGCCATCTAAACTATATTGTGTCTGCGGTCTTCTTTGCCCTTCCCCAATCTTCATGACTTTGCATTTGGCAGGGTTAAATTCAAGGAGCCAGTTGCTGGACCAGGCTTGTAGCCTGTCCAGATCTCTTTGTAGTCCTGCCTGATCCTCGTCCGATTCGATTCTTCTCATTAACTTCACATCGTCTGCAAACAAGGACACTTCTGAGTCTATCCCTTCCGTTATGTCGTTCACGTATACCAAGAACAGCACAGGTCCTAGGACTGACCCCTGTGGAACCCCGCTTGTCACAGGCGCCCACTCTGACACCTCGTCGCGTACCATGACTCGTTGTTGTCTCCCTGTCAGATATTCTCTGATCCATTGCAGTGCCTTTCCTGTTATGTGTGCCTGGTCCTCTAGCTTTTGCAGTAACCTCTTGTGAGGAACTGTGTCGAAAGCCTTCTTGCAGTCCAAAAATACGCAGTCGATCCACCCCTCTCTCTCTTGTCTTACTTGTGTCACCTTGTCATAAAACTCTAGTAGGTTTGTGACACAGGATTTTCCTTCCCTGAAACCGTGCTGGTTGTCAATTATACACTTGTTTCTTTCCAGGTGCCCCACCACTCTCCTCCTGATGATCTTCTCCATGACCTTGCATACTATACACGTTAGTGATACAGGTCTGTAGTTTAGTGCCTCATGTCTGTCTCCCTTTTTAAAAATTGGGACTACATTTGCCATTTTCCATACCTCAGGGAGTTGCCCAGTTTCAAATGATGTGTTGAAGATGTGTGTGTGTGTAGGTGTGTGTGTGTGTAGGTGTGTGTACTCACCTAGTTGTACTCACCTAGTTGAGGTTGCGGGGGTCGAGTCCGAGCTCCTGGCCCCGCCTCTTCACTGATCGCTACTAGGTCACTCTCCCTGAGCCGTGAGCTTTATCATACCTCTGCTTAAAGCTATGTATGGATCCTGCCTCCACTACATCGCTTCCCAAACTATTCCACTTACTGACTACTCTGTGGCTGAAGAAATACTTCCTAACATCCCTGTGATTCATCTGTGTCTTCAGCTTCCAACTGTGTCCCCTTGTTACTGTGTCCAATCTCTGGAACATCCTGTCTTTGTCCACCTTGTCAATTCCTCTCAGTATTTTGTATGTCGTTATCATGTCCCCCCTATCTCTCCTGTCCTCCAGTGTCGTCAGGTTGATTTCCCTTAACCTCTCCTCGTAGGACATACCTCTTAGCTCTGGGACTAGTCTTGTTGCAAACCTTTGCACTTTCTCTAGTTTCTTTACGTGCTTGGCTAGGTGTGGGTTCCAAACTGGTGCCGCATACTCCAATATGGGCCTAACGTATACGGTGTACAGGGTCCTGAACGATTCCTTATTAAGATGTCGGAATGCTGTTCTGAGGTTTGCTAGGCGCCCATATGCTGCAGCAGTTATTTGGTTGATGTGCGCTTCAGGAGATGTGCCTGGTGTTATACTCACCCCAAGATCTTTTTCCTTGAGTGAGGTTTGTAGTCTCTGACCCCCTAGACTGTACTCCGTCTGCGGCCTTCTTTGCCCTTCCCCAATCTTCATGACTTTGCACTTGGTGGGATTGAACTCCAGGAGCCAATTGCTGGACCAGGTCTGCAGCCTGTCCAGATCCCTTTGTAGTTCTGCCTGGTCTTCGATCGAGTGTATTCTTCTCATCAACTTCACGTCATCTGCAAACAGGGACACCTCAGAGTCTATTCCTTCCGTCATGTCGTTCACAAATACCAGAAACAGCACTGGTCCTAGGACTGACCCCTGCGGGACCCCGCTGGTCACAGGTGCCCACTCTGACACCTCGCCACGTACCATGACTCGCTGCTGTCTTCCTGACAAGTATTCCCTGATCCATTGTAGTGCCTTCCCTGTTATCCCTGTGTGTGTGTGTGTGTGTGTGTGTGTGTGTGTGTGTGTGTGTGTGTGTGTGTGTGTGTATGTGTGTGTATATATATGTGTGTATGTGTGTGTGTGTGTTTGTGTATGTGTGTACTCACCTATTTGTGGTTGCAGGGGTCGAGTCTTAGCTCCTGGCCCCGATATATGTGTGTATATATATATATATATATGTGTGTGTGTGTGCGTGTGTGTGTGTGTGTGTGTGTGTGTGTGTGTGTGTGTGTGTGTGTGTGTGTATGTGTGTGTGTGTGTGTAATTATGTGTCGAATTATGTGTCTGAAAAGTAGGTGGCTTGTGCTTGGAGTGTAATGTGGATTCTCAGTGGTCGCTTGTGTCCACAACCTCTTGTGACCTGACTCCCACCCTCCTGAGACTTACGCTCACCTACTTACAATGTTGCCTATGCTTGACCTGCTTATAGTAAGTTAATCGCCTTGTTCAATGGATTACCATTTGCTATTCCTTATTGAATACTTGAGTGCCTATTCTTTATCGTGCTATGAGAATTAGACCATTCACATTCAGCTTGGCGGTTAATTGGAACCTGGAACCCCACACCCAAACAACCACTCATAGGTGATACAGTACTTGTAGTGCAGCTGTAGCACTGTAGATTGTCCAGGTCGATGTGACGTCCTGACGTAGATCCAGCTCGATGTGTGTGTGTGTGTGTGTGTGGTGTGTGTGTGTGGTTGTGGTGTGTGTGTGTGTGTGTGTGTGTGTTGTGTGTGTGTGTGTGTTGTGTGTGTGTGTGTGTGTGGTGTATGTGTGCGTGGTGTGTGTGTGGTGTGCGTGTGTGGGGTTGTGTGGTGTGTGTGTGTGTGTGTGTGTGTGTGGTTGTGTGTGTGTGTGGGGTTGTGTGTAGTGTGGTGTGTGTGTGTGTGTGTGTGTGTGTGTGTGTGTGTGTGTGTGTGTGTGTGTGCGCGGGTGCACGCAAGGCCGTTCCTAGGAAGGTTACATTGCTGGGTGGGTAGCCAGGAGGTTTCCGCTGCTGGGTGAGTGGAAGATCAGTGGGTTCTCATCAGGGATTCTTCTCTGTGCTCAGACAATTGCATTGCAACCCTTTCAACCTTATCCAGTTTCAGCACCTGCAGGATCTGGTGTTGGAGGCTGACCTTACACCTGTGTTACTGGTGTGTGTGTGTGTGTGTGTGTGTGTGTGTGTGTGTGTGTATACTCACCTAGTTGTACTCACCTAGCTGAGGTTGCGGGGGTCGAGTCCAAGCTCCTGGCCCCGCCTCTTCACTGATCGCTACTAGGTCACTCTCCCTGAGCCGTGAGCTTTATCATACCTCTGCTTAAAACTATGTATGGATCCTGCCTTAACTACATCGCTTCCCAAACTATTCCACTTCCTGACTACTCTGTGGCTGAAGAAATTCTTCCTAACATCCCTGTGATTCATCTGTGTCTTCAGCTTCCAACTGTGTCCCCTTGTTGCTTTGTCCCATCTCTGGAACATCCTGTCTTTGTCCACCTTGTCAATTCCTCTCAGTATTTTGTATATCGTTATCATGTCCTCCCTATCTCTCCTGTCCTCCAGTGTCGTCAGGTTGATTTCCTCTTAGCTCTGGGACTAGTCTTGTTGCAAACCTTTGCACTTTCTCTAGTTTCTTTACGTGCTTGGCTAGGTGTGGGTTCCAAACTGGTGCCGCATACTCCAATATGGGCCTAACGTACACGGTGTACAGGGTCCTGAACGATTCCTTATTAAGATATCGGAATGCTGTTCTGAGATTTGCTAGGCGCCCATATGCTGCAGCAGTTATTTGGTTGATGTGCGCTTCAGGAGATGTGCCTGGTGTTATACTCACCCCAAGATCTTTTTCCTTGAGTGAGGCTTGTAGTCTCTGACCCCCTAGACTGTACTCCGTCTGCGGCCTTCTTTGCCCTTCCCCAATCTTCATGACTTTGCACTTGGTGGGGTTGAACTCCAGTAGCCAATTGCTGGACCAGGTCTGTGTGCGTGCGTGTGTGTGTGTGTGTGTGTGTGTGTGTGTGTGTGTGTTGTGTATCTACTAGTTATGAGTAAGAAGGGTTGGATTCCATAAGGATCTGCCTCCTTACTGTCACTAGTGGATCCCATGATCCCATCCCTTACAACGTTTTGGATATCTTCCACTTGATAAGGACCTGCCTTGTATGGGCCAGTAGGCCCTCTGCAGTGTTCCTCCATTCTTATGTTCTTAGGTTTACCTTCCACAGTATTTAAGACTCCATTCTTATGCTTCACATAGTACCAGACCATAGAGCTGAACTCTTCTCCAGGCTGAGGGACTGACCACCTTGTTCCAGACCATGGAGCTGAACTCTTCTCCAGGCTGAGGGACTGACCACCTTGTTCCAGACCATGGAGCTGAACTCTTCTCCAGGCTGAAGGACTGACCAACTTGTTCCAGACCATGGAGCTGAACTCTTCTCCAGGCTGAGGGACTGACCACCTTGTTCCAGACCATGGAGCTGAACTCTTCTCCAGGCTGAAGGACTGACCAACTTGTTCCAGACCATGGAGCTGAACTCTTCTCCAGGCTGAGGGACTGACCACCTTGTTCCAGACCATAGAGCTGAACTCTTCTCCAGGCTGAGGGACTGACCACCTTGTTCCAGACCATAGAGCTGAACTCTTCTCCAGGCTGAGGGACTGACCACCTTGTTCCAGACCATTGAGCTGAACTCTTCTCCAGGCTGAGGGACTGACCACCTTGTTCCAGACCATAGAGCTGAACTCTTCTCCAGGCTGAGGGACTGACCACCTTGTTCCAGACCATAGAGCTGAACTCTTCTCCAGGCTGAGGGACTGACCACCTTGTTCCAGACCATAGAGCTGAACTCTTCTCCAGGCTGAGGGACTGACCACCTTGTTCCAGACCATTGAGCTGAACTCTTCTCCAGGCTGAGGGACTGACCACCTTGTTCCAGACCATAGAGCTGAACTCTTCTCCAGGCTGAGGGACTGACCACCTTGTTCCAGACCATAGAGCTGAACTCTTCTCCAGGCTGAGGGACTGACCACTTCGTTCCAGACCATGGAGCTGAACTCTTCTCCAGGCTGAGGGACTGACCACTTTGTTCCAGACCATGGAGCTGAACTCTTCTCCAGGCTGAGGGACTGACCACCTTGTTCCAGAACATGGAGCTGAACTCTTCTCCAGGCTGAGGGACTGACCACTTTGTTCCAGACCATGGAGCTGAACTCTTCTCCAGACTGAGGGACTGACCACTTTGTTCCAGACCATGGAGCTGAACTCTTCTCCAGGCTGAGGGACTGACCACCTTGTTCCAGACCATGGAGCTGAACTCTTCTCCAGGCTGAGGGACTGACCACCTTGTTCCAGACCATAGAGCTGAACTCTTCTCCAGGCTGATGGACTGACTACCTTGTTCCAGACCATGGAGCTGAACTCTTCTCCAGGCTGAGGGACTGACCACCTTGTTCCAGACCATTGAGCTGAACTCTTCTCCAGGCTGAGGGACTGACCACTTTGTTCCAGACCATGGAGCTGAACTCTTCTCCAGGCTGAGGGACTGACCACTTTGTTCCAGACCATGGAGCTGAACTCTTCTCCAGGCTGAGGGACTGACCACTTTGTTCCAGACCATGGAGCTGAACTCTTCTCCAGGCTGAGGGACTGACCACCTTGTTCCAGACCATGGAGCTGAACTCTTCTCCAGGCTGAGGGACTGACCACCTTGTTCCAGACCATAGAGCTGAACTCTTCTCCAGGCTGATGGACTGACTACCTTGTTCCAGACCATGGAGCTGAACTCTTCTCCAGGCTGAGGGACTGACCACCTTGTTCCAGACCATTGAGCTGAACTCTTCTCCAGGCTGAGGGACTGACCACCTTGTTCCAGACCATAGAGCTGAACTCTTCTCCAGGCTGAAGGACTGACTACCTTGTTCCAGACCATGGAGCTGAACTCTTCTCCAGGCTGAGGGACTGACCACCTTGTTCCAGACCATGGAGCTGAACTCTTCTCCAGGCTGAGGGACTGACCACCTTGTTCCAGACCATGGAGCTGAACTCTTCTCCAGGCTGAGGGACTGACCACCTTGTTCCAGACCATAGAGCTGAACTCTTCTCCAGGCTGATGGACTGACTACCTTGTTCCAGACCATGGAGCTGAACTCTTCTCCAGGCTGAGGGACTGACCACCTTGTTCCAGACTATTGAGCTGAACTCTTCTCCAGGCTGAGGGACTGACCACCTTGTTCCAGACCATAGAGCTGAACTCTTCTCCAGGCTGAAGGACTGACTACCTTGTTCCAGACCATGGAGCTGAACTCTTCTCCAGGCTGAGGGACTGACCACCTTGTTCCAGACCATGGAGCTGAACTCTTCTCCAGGCTGAAGGACTGACCAACTTGTTCCAGATCATAGAGCTGGAGTCTTCTCCAGGCTGAGGGACTGACCACCTTGTTCCAGACCATTGAGCTGAACTCTTCTCCAGGCTGAGGGACTGACCACCTTGTTCCAGACCATAGAGCTGAACTCTTCTCCAGGCTGAGGGACTGACCACCTTGTTCCAGACCATGGAGCTGAACTCTTCTCCAGGCTGAGGGACTGACCACCTTGTTCCAGACCATGGAGCTGAACTCTTCTCCAGGCTGAGGAACTGACCACCTTGTTCCAGACCATTGAGCTGAACTCTTCTCCAGGCTGATGGACTGACCACCTTGTTCCAGACCATAGAGCTGAACTCTTCTCCAGGCTGAAGGACTGACCACCTTGTTCCAGACCATGGAGCTGAACTCTTCTCCAGGCTGAGGGACTGACCACCTTGTTCCAGACCATGGAGCTGAACTCTTCTCCAGGCTGAAGGACTGACCACCTTGTTCCAGACCATGGAGCTGAACTCTTCCCCAGGCTGAAGGACTAACCACCTTGTTCCAGACCATAGAGCTGAACTCTTCTCCAGGCTGAAGGACTGACCAACTTGTTCCAGACCATGGAGCTGAACTCTTCTCCAGGCTGAAGGACTGACCACCTTGTTCCAGACCATGGAGCTGAACTCTTCTCCAGGCTGAGGAACTGACCACCTTGTTCCAGACCATTGAGCTGAACTCTTCTCCAGGCTGAGGGACTGACCACTTTGTTCCAGACCATGGAGCTGAACTCTTCTCCAGGCTGAGGGACTGACCACCTTGTTCCAGACCATGGAGCTGAACTCTTCTCCAGGCTGAGGGACTGACCACCTTGTTCCAGACCATAGAGCTGAACTCTTCTCCAGGCTGATGGACTGACTACCTTGTTCCAGACCATGGAGCTGAACTCTTCTCCAGGCTGAGGGACTGACCACCTTGTTCCAGACCATTGAGCTGAACTCTTCTCCAGGCTGAGGGACTGACCACCTTGTTCCAGACCATAGAGCTGAACTCTTCTCCAGGCTGAAGGACTGACTACCTTGTTCCAGACCATGGAGCTGAACTCTTCTCCAGGCTGAGGGACTGACCACCTTGTTCCAGACCATGGAGCTGAACTCTTCTCCAGGCTGAGGGACTGACCACCTTGTTCCAGACCATGGAGCTGAACTCTTCTCCAGGCTGAGGGACTGACCACCTAGTTCCAGACCATAGAGCTGAACTCTTCTCCAGGCTGATGGACTGACTACCTTGTTCCAGACCATGGAGCTGAACTCTTCTCCAGGCTGAGGGACTGACCACCTTGTTCCAGACCATTGAGCTGAACTCTTCTCCAGGCTGAGGGACTGACCACCTTGTTCCAGACCATAGAGCTGAACTCTTCTCCAGGCTGAAGGACTGACTACCTTGTTCCAGACCATGGAGCTGAACTCTTCTCCAGGCTGAGGGACTGACCACCTTGTTCCAGACCATGGAGCTGAACTCTTCTCCAGGCTGAAGGACTGACCAACTTGTTCCAGATCATAGAGCTGGACTCTTCTCCAGGCTGAGGGACTGACCACCTTGTTCCAGACCATTGAGCTGAACTCTTCTCCAGGCTGAGGGACTGACCACCTTGTTCCAGACCATAGAGCTGAACTCTTCTCCAGGCTGAGGGACTGACCACCTTGTTCCAGACCATGGAGCTGAACTCTTCTCCAGGCTGAGGGACTGACCACCTTGTTCCAGACCATGGAGCTGAACTCTTCTCCAGGCTGAGGAACTGACCACCTTGTTCCAGACCATTGAGCTGAACTCTTCTCCAGGCTGATGGACTGACCACCTTGTTCCAGACCATAGAGCTGAACTCTTCTCCAGGCTGAAGGACTGACCACCTTGTTCCAGACCATGGAGCTGAACTCTTCTCCAGGCTGAGGGACTGACCACCTTGTTCCAGACCATGGAGCTGAACTCTTCTCCAGGCTGAAGGACTGACCACCTTGTTCCAGACCATGGAGCTGAACTCTTCCCCAGGCTGAAGGACTAACCACCTTGTTCCAGACCATAGAGCTGAACTCTTCTCCAGGCTGAAGGACTGACCAACTTGTTCCAGACCATGGAGCTGAACTCTTCTCCAGGCTGAAGGACTGACCACCTTGTTCCAGACCATGGAGCTGAACTCTTCTCCAGGCTGAGGAACTGACCACCTTGTTCCAGACCATTGAGCTGAACTCTTCTCCAGGCTGAGGGACTGACCACCTTGTTCCAGACCATAGAGCTGAACTCTTCTCCAGGCTGAGGGACTGACCACCTTGTTCCAGACCATGGAGCTGAACTCTTCTCCAGGCTGAGGGACTGACCACCTTGTTCCAGACCATGGAGCTGAACTCTTCCCCAGGCTGAAGGACTGACCACCTTGTTCCAGACCATAGAGCTGAACTCTTCTCCAGGCTGGGGGACTGACCACCTTGTTCCAGACCATGGAGCTGAACTCTTCTCCAGGCTGAGGGACTGACCACCTTGTTCCAGACCATGGAGCTGAACTCTTCTCCAGGCTGAAGGACTGACCACCTTGTTCCAGACCATAGAGCTGAACTCTTCCCCAGGCTGAGTGACTGACCACCTTGTTCCAGACCATGGAGCTGAACTCTTCCCCAGGCTGAAGGACTGACCACCTTGTTCCAGACCATGGTGCTGAACTCTTCTCCAGGCTGAGGGACTGACCACCTTGTTCCAGACCATGGAGCTGAACTCTTCTCCATTCTGAGGGACTGACCACCTTGTTCCAGACCATGGTGCTGGACTCTTCTCCAGGCTGAGGGACTGACTACCTTGTTCCAGACCATGGAGCTGAACTCTTCTCCAGGCTGAGGGACTGACCACCTTGTTCCAAACCATGGAGCTGAACTCTTCTCCAGGCTGAGGGACTGACCACCTTGTTCCAAACCATGGAGCTGAACTCTTCTCCAGGCTGAGGGACTGACCACCTTGTTCCAAACCATGGAGCTGAACTCTTCTCCAGGCTGAGGGACTGACCACCTTGAACTCTTTCTAGACCATAGTGCTGAACTCTTCTCCAGGCTGAGGACTGACTGATTACATCATTGCTACCACTGCTGCTTCTGTATTTGACTTACTGTGTAGGCGACGCAACACAAGGGTATCTTGGTACAGACCTGCAATCAGACCATAGCATCTGAGTTCTTACCTCTCCTAGTGGCCTACGTCTCAGCTGTCAATCTCCATATTGTTTTATACTATGGAACAATGCTCTTCTCCAGGCTGAGAGACTGACCACCTTATAATTCTTATTTCCACCTTAACTGATTACATCATTGCTACTATTACATCTGCTGCTTCTGTATTTGACTGAAGAAACCTACTGTGTAGGCGAAACGTTTCATTAATAAAGATACCCAACTGTATCTTATACTATTTTCAACTACTTGGTGTTTTATCAGTAAGGAAATATCTTGACTCTCTCAGTATTTGTTTGTAAGTTTGCGTGTGTTGCCGTGTTTAACCTGCCTCGTTGTCCTTCGTGTATCGATCCTTCTTGTATTATGTACACGCATCGGTAGCTCCTCTTGTACTCGCTAAGTTGTGCTCGCCGTGTTGTGTTGGTGGGGGGTTGAGACTCGGCTCCTGACTCCTTCACCTAGATCACCTTGACAGGCATCATTGATTTCTGATGTCTTTGACTTCATCATATTTTCTCTTGAATCTTTGTATTGAGATCACCTTCGCCACACTTGCAAGGTCCTGGAGGATTGGTATCAAACCTGCAGGCGAAAATCACTCCCTGTGGAAGCAAATGACTGGGTAGGGGATGCAATATTGCCCCGATGTACACTGAGAGACAACACAATAAGTGTCCGGGGCCCAAGACTGTTCAATTGCCTCCCAGCATGCATAATGGGGATTACCAATAGACCCCTGGATGTCTTCAAGGAGGCACTGGACAGGCATCTTAAGTCAGTACCTGACCAACCGGGTTTGTGGTTCCTATGCCAGCTTGCGTGCGGCCAGCAGTAACAGCCTGGTTGATCAGACTCTGATCCACTATGAGGCTTTTTCTCAGATCGGGTCGCGGGGACGTTGACCCCCGCGGCTAAAGGCTAAAGGAATACTTCCTAAGATAAGATAAGATTTCGTTGGGATTTTTAACCCCGGAGGGTTAGCCACCCAGGATAACCCAAGAAAGTCAGTGCGTCATCGAGGACTGTCTAACTTATTTCCATTGGGGTCCTTAATCTTGTCCCCCAGGATGCGACCCACACCAGTCGACTAATACCCAGGTACCTATTTGCTGCTAGGTGAACAGGACAACAAGTGTAAGGAAACGTGTCGAAATGTTTCCACCCGCCGGGAATCGAACCCGGGCCTTCCGTGTGTGAAGCGGGAGCTTTAGCCACCAGGCCACCGGGCCACCTATGGCTCATCTGTGTTCTCAACTTCCACCTGTGTCTCCTTGATTATGATCCTCTTAATTCAGTCTGTCATTATCTTTCCTATTATTTCCCATTAAGATTTTGGATGTCCTAATCATGTCTCTCCTTGTCCTTCTCTCCTCTTAGGTCGTCAGGTTCACTTCTTTCAAGCTTTTCTCGTAGTTTATTCCTCTCAGTTCTGGTGCTAGTTTGGTTGCAAACCTTAGGATCTTTTCCAGTTTCTTGACATTCTTGACCAGGTGTATACCTGGAGTATACCTGGAGAGGGTTTCAGGGGTCAACGCTCCCCCGGCTCGGTCTGTGACCAGGTCTCCATTCTGGGGCCTCGTACTCTGACTCACCTATGTCGTGTATAAGGTTCTGAAGGATTCTGTGTTGAAGTTCCTGAATGCTCTTCTGAAGTTTACTAATTTAGCTGACGTTTTACGGTTGATGTTTCCGGTGATATGCTCGGTGTTATATTCACCCCCGGATCCTTTTCACTATATATCCGGCTTTTTAAAAGTGGGGTCTACATTTGCCTTTTTTTTAATTTTCATACATTTGTCATAATTGGAGAGATGTGTTGTACACATGACTGGGTTAGACAGTAGTTCTGTCACATCTCTCAACACTCAATAAGACACATGTGCAACAGTTACCTAACAGTTACCTAACAGTTACCTAACTGTAGCACACGTGTCTTATTTTTCTTGTTCACTCCACGAAGATATACATGAAAAACTGTCGGAAATTTAGATCCCTTAACTGAGATTAAACCCGCACATAAGTCTCTCCTATGTACGGGTTATTTGTGTAATGAGATTAAGACAAATGTGCAACATCTGGGTATCTTTATTGTAGACGTTTCGCCATCCAGTGGCTTTATCAATACAAATTCTAGGACATAACTTGAAGACAGTAGAACTATGTACAGAAGATGAGGTAATCAGTCCCTCAACCTAGCAGTAGGTGCGAAGAGCACCATAGTCGAGAATCTCCACGACTACGGTGTTCTTCGCACCTACTGCTAGGTTGAGGGACTGATTACCTCATCTTCTGTATATAGTTCTACTGTCAAGTTATGTCCTGGAATTTGTATTGATAAAGCCACTGGAGGGCGAAACGTCTACAATAAAGATACCCAGATGTTGCACATGTGTCTTAATCTCATCTTGTCGGTATTATATACCATTCGTGCATTATTTGTGTAATGTTCCAGTTACGGTATTGTGACTTCTTGTTCGGTAAACTCAATCGAGACGTAATCCCAACAATGCTCCAAACTACATAACACTGTGTAGCAAATAGTGACGATTACTTCTGTTATATCCAGCTCACTTAGTCGCCTCAATAGTTCTTTTGTCAGGCTGTTTGGTAGTGGCTATTGATGTGGTCCAACAACAGTAAGTAACTCTGGCTATTGATGTGGTCCAACAACAGTCAGTAACTCTGGCTATTGATGTGGTCCAACAACAGTCAGTAACTCTGGCTATTGATGTGGTCCAACAACAGTAAGTAACTCTGGCTATTGATGTGGTCCAACAACAGTCAGTAACTCTCCATTCTTCCCTGTAAAGTTTTTTATTCTTAGCTTAAGTTTAGTACTGTCAATACTTGTGTTGATATTATTAAAAAATGGTTTGTTTATGTCCATATGTAGAGTTCACGACGTTTATTACAGGGAACGTTTTGTGGCGAAACGTTTCCTCAGTGGTATAAACAGATTATTTTGTTTACAAAGGCACCTGAGCAAGCACTAGGTTATATTAGCAAACGTTTCGGTCCTGGGACCTTAAACTCCCAAGACTGAAACGTTTTTTAATAAATGGGTCTAGGTGTTTGCCCAAGTGTCTTTCTAACGCAGACTCTGCGGTAGCTGTTGGTCTGTTGTAGCTGTTGGTCTGTTGTAGCTGTTGGTCTTTGTAGATGAATGGTTCAGAGAACCGACATGTTGTTAAATTAGACACATGTGCAACTCTTGGGTATCTTTACTGAGGAAACGTTTCGCCACACAGTGGCTTCATCAGTCCATACAAAGGAGAATCTTGAAGAACAGGAGGAGAATGAGGTAATCAGTCCCTCAACCTTGAGTCGATGTGGTCAGTCCATCAATCTTGAATAGAATACGGCATACGTGCGGAGAAGGAGCTTATAAACCGTTGGTAGGAGAGGTGCAGCAGTCATAGGTGGTGTCACATTTGTTCAATGTTGAAGTAGGTCGTGCCCAAGAATTAGGCAAGCGAAGAATCTTAATACTTGGGAATTCTTCACTTGCCTAACCCTAGGCACGACCTACTTCCACATTGGACAAATGTGACACCACATATGACTGCTGCACCTCTCCTGCCTGCGGTATATAAGCTGCTTCTCCGCTCATATGCCGTATTCTATTCAAGATTGATGGACTGACCACATCGACTCAAGGTTGAGGGACTGATTACCTCATTCTCCTCCTGTTCTTCAAGATTCTCCTTTGTATGGACTGCTGAAGCCACTGTGTGGCGAAACGTTTCCTCAATAAAGATACCCAAGAGTTGCACATGTGTCTAATTTATCAGCTGTTGGTCTGTTGTGGCTGTTGGTCTGTTGTGGCTGTTGGTCTGTTGTAGCTGTTGGTCTGTTGTGGCTGTTGGTCTGTTGTAGCTGTTGGTCTGTTGTAGCTGTTGGTCTGTTGTAGCTATTGGTCAGTTGTAGCTGTTGGTCTGTTGTAGCTGTTGGTCTGTCGCGACTAAACAGACTTCTGGTGACCTGTTGCTGTCTTCTTCAAACCACTGGTTTAGGTTTTCGGTTTAACACTTGACACACTTCTCTATCACTGTTGGTGTGTGTTCTTTCATCGTTCTCCTTAATTACTTGTTTCTTCACTGTTTTGGCCTTTGATATAATAAGTCTGTCAACGAACTATCTGTCGGCCTCGTTCTTAGTAAAGTAAAAGGACACAAGTGCAACTAATGTGACATTTATTGTGGCAACGTTTCGCTCTCCAGGAGCTTTATAAAGCTCCTGGAGAGCGAAACGTTGCCACAATAAATGTCACATTAGTTGCACTTGTGTCCTTTTACTTTACATATTGTCGGTAATTCTACCAACTTTATTACAATCTCTCGTTCTTAGTCTTGTGCAGTTATTTTTTCTCATTCTTGTGTATTTCTCATTCTTGTGTATTTCTCATTCTTGCGTATTTCTCATTCTTGCTTATTTCTCATTCTTGTAAGAACATAAGAACATAAGAGAGGAGGAACACTGCAGCAGGCCTGTTGGGCCATACTAGGCAGGTCCTTTACAATTCATCCCACTAACAAACATTTGACCAACCCAATTCTCAAATCCAACCCCTCCCACTCATGTACTTATCCAACCTAAATTTGAAACTACCCAAAGTCCTAGCCTCAATAACCCAACTAGGTAGACTGTTCCACTCATCAACTACCCTATTTCCAAACCAATACTTTCCTATGTCCTCTCTAAATCTAAACTTATCTAATTTAAATCCATTACTGCGGGTTCTCTCTTGGAGAGATATCCTCAAGACCTTGTTAATATCCCCTTTATTAATACCTATCTTCCACTTATACACTTCGATCAGGTCTCCCTCATTCTTCGTCTAACAAGTGAATGTTGGTTTAGAAAGACACGTAAGCAAACACTATGACATATTTATTAGAAAACGTTTCGGTCCTTGATCACTTCTGATCTTCTCATTCTTGCTTATTTCTCATTCCTGTGTATTTCTCATTCTTGTGTATTTCTCATTCTTGTGTATTTCTCATTCTTGTGTATTTCTCATTCTTGTGTATTTCTCATTCCTGTGTATTTCTCATTCTTGTGTATTTCTCATTCTTGTGTATTTCTCATTCTTGTGTATTTCTCATTCTTGCGTATTTCTCATTCTTGTGTATTTCTCATTCCTGTGTATTCCTCATTCTTGCGTATTTCTCATTCTTGTGTATTTCTCATTCCTGTGTATTCCTCATTCTTGCGTATTTCTCATTCTTGTGTATTTCTCATTCTTGTGTATTTCTCATTCCTGTGTATTTCTCATTCTTGTGTATTAAGTTCTAGATACCTGGCTTTCTTCTATTATTCTTCCAAGTCCTCTTTCTCCTCTTCCCGTCCTGTCTGCCTTTCCACTTGAATTATTGACTTTATTATTTTCCGTGATTTTATCTTTTCATGTCTGACATCAATCTTTATTCTTCCTCTGTTGACACTTTCCCTATTACCTCCATTTTGTGTGTCCTGTACAGTTTTTTTTTTTTTCTCTCCTTATTCCTTTCCCATTGCACTTCTCTCAGAATATTTCTCATTCTTTCATCGCCTCTCCTTATGTCCCATCAAGTCTTGAAGTGTAAGAACCACATCACGTCTTGCTGGCTCTCTCTCTCTCTCTCTCTCTCTCTCTCTCTCTCTCTCGTTCCCTTCATTTGTTATTTCGGAATATTCCATAAGTTTTATTATCCATGGTCCTCAGTGGTGATCCATGGTTTTCGATGGGGGTTCATGGTTCTTCAATGAGGGTTCCATAGTCCTCTATGAGGGGTTCGTGGTCCTCCATGAAGGGTACGTGGTCCTCCATGGTGGTCCTCGTGGCTGGTATCTCTTAGTATTAAAAGTTTTTCCTTTGCTGTTTCTCTAATCTGTGAAATATTTTTAAGTTCTGGTCATACTCTTCCCTTGACCTCCTGTTGTTTGGTGGTGGGTTATATATCAGTGTTGCTGTTACTTTCGTCTTTCTGGATGTTACCTCTATGTTATCACTGATATCTGCTGTTTCCTAGTTCCTTAAATCTCCAGTGGTTATCTGATAATCATTTTTGCTGTTTCTTTGTTTCCCCTTAATATTTGCTAGCTCTCTGGGAATATTGCATTTGTTATTACTCTTGAGAATATCGTCTCTGTAATAGCTATATCAGTATTTTCTCTCTCGTGATTTTTCGTTATTCACGAAATCGTAATAACACGAGTGCAAACAAATCAGGGAAGGGTGGGGTTTGAATCCATGGCGAGTGAGTCGTAAAACTCACAAGCCAGTGCGTTAACCTCTTGACCTGTGAGTTTTAAGACTTCCTCGGCATGGGTTCACAACCTACACACATCTGCATTCGAGTATCACATCCTGATTCTTCTATCTTCTTCTGTTTTCTTGGGAAACTCTTCTTTCTTCTGGAGATGTTGGACAAATATTCTCTGTGGAGTGTTGGGGCAGTTCTCGCATTCCTTATTCTTCCTCATTCCTATGCTGCTTCCTTCTTTACGTGGTCCCGTTTTCTGACTTTTCCTCTTCCATCCTGTCCTTGATATAAACTGTGTCAAATTTGTGAGTTCCCATGTATTTGTTTTTGTTGTTTCTGACCAGTACATAGGATAATCAAGGTCTTTTTCTTGACCCTCTTCACCTGAGTCACGAAATCGTAATGATACAGTTACAAACAAACCATACCATGGGCGGGGATTGAACTCGTGGCGAGTTTAATCCCAAAAAACGCTGGTTTTGCTAGCTCTCCTAGCAGCTCCTATTTCATCCTGTCTTCAATTATTTCTTCTCAGTTTCTCTTTTAGTTGTAATGTTAGAATTATGAACAATATTTTAGTTAAAAGGACACAAGTGCAACTAATGTGACATTGTATCGTGGCAACGTTTCGCTCTCCAGGAGCTGTCATGAAAGCTCTGTGTATCGTGTTGGCTTGTCTCGATGGAGCTTCCCTTTCTACCTTTAATTCCTCGAGGGGTTAGTAAGTTAGATAAATAGGCAACAGTTAGGCATCTTTATTCCGAAACGTTTCGCCCACACAGTAGGCTTCTTCAGTCGAGTACAGAAAGTAGGCAGGAGCAGTAGAGATGTGAAGACGATGTAATCAGTCCATCACCCTTGAAGTTGTAGATTTGAGGCTGTCAGTCCCTCAGCCTGGAGAAGAGTTGTGTTCCATCGTCGTTAAATATTTCTTCTCTCTACTAATCTTCTGAGCATATGGCTCTCATCCTGTGTGTGCTTACCTAGTTGTGGTTGCAGGGGTTGAGTCATAGCTCCTGGCGCCGCCTCGTCACTGGTCGCTACTAGGTTACTCTTCCTGCTCCATGAGCTTAATTATACCTGATGCGATGTAGTGGATATAGTGGATCCTGCCTCCACTACTTCACTCTCCAGACTGTTCCACTTCCTGACAACTCTGTGGCTGAAGAAGTACTTCCTAACATCCTGTACTCACCTGTTTGTAGCTGCAGGGGTCGATTCATAGCTCCTGGCCCCGCCACTTCACTGATTGCTACTGGGTCCTCTCTCTCCCTCCTCCATGAGCTTTATCATACCTCGTCTTAAAACTATGTATGGTGTGTGTGTGTGTGTGTGTTTGTGTTTGTGTGTGTGGGGGGGGTGATACTGCGCAGCAGTTGCAGCAAAACCCACCACCAGCTGGAACTAGATTGAGACACTTATGCAGCATATGGGAATCTTTATTCAGGAAACGTTTCGCCACACAGTGGCTTCATCAGTCCAATACAAAGAGTAAGGCGTAAGGAGAGGAGGAGAATGAGGTAATCAGTCCCTCAACCTGGAGTCGATGTGCTCAGTCCATCAATCTTGTCGTTTTTCAAACCATTCATCACAGCTGGAACTAAACTACAGAGAACAGTAGAAGTATCTACAAGACTAACAGCACCATCAGTAACAGCAGCAGCTGCTGCACCACCACCACGAGCAAGGCCAGCAACACAGCAGTAACAAAAACACTTGCAACAATAACAGCAGAGCCCACGAGCTACAGCAACACAGCAAACAGCAACTACCACCACCTCTACCTTAAACCTCCACGACCTCCCAGAGAGAGAGAGAGAGAGAGAGAGGGAGAGAGAGAGAGAGAGAGAGAGAGAGAGAGAGAGAGAGAGAGAGAGAGAGAGAGAGAGAGAGAGGCTTAATCTCATCTCAGGAACACACTTATCCCTAGCAATAATACTCGTTTAACTCCCCGTGGAAGATCACATCTACATCAAGCAGGTTTTTGCTGCTGGTCAAGTAGGACAAAAACCCTTCAAGAAACTCGCCTAACCATCATGCTGTGTTCTGCAAGCAGTGTTTACTATGTTCAATAATAACCCACATGTAATATAGTCATAAAAAGTGATCTTAACAATGCTGTACAAGTCACGTGGTGATAGAAATTTTAGCTTTAGATCTTTCGCACTCTGGTGCGTCGTCAGGAGCTATGCAATGTTACAAGACAGCAACAGATAGAAGGGGAAATTCTCTGAGGCAAGGCAGAAGGTATCAATGACGGTCTTCTGCTTTGCCTCAGAGAATGTCTCCTCCTATGTGTTGCTGTCTTGCAACATTGCATAGCTCCTGACGACGCATGAGAGTGCGAAAGATCTACAGCTAAAGCTGTGCATCTCCATGTGGCGTGTTCTGCAATAACCCACATGCAGACAAACTCGGGAGATTGATTTGTACATTTCGACCCTCTTCTGGGATCCTCTTCAGCAGATACGTAAGTTATTAAAGGAGAACATGAATTTACAGGGAATCAGGGAGTGCCAGCCTTGCAGGGGAACAGGGAGTGCCAGCCTTGCAGGGGAGCAGGGAGTGCCAGCCTTGCAGGGGAGCAGGGAGTGCCAGCCTTGCAAGCAAGCAGGGAGTGCCAGCCTTGCAAGCAAGCAGGGAGTGCCAGCCTTGCAAGCAAGCAGGGAGTGCCAGCCTTGCAAGCAAGCAGGGAGTGCCAGCCTTGCAAGCAAGCAGGGAGTGCCAGCCTTGCAAGCAAGCAGGGAGTGCCAGCCTTCCAGAAGAGCATGTAGTGTCAGATGAGAGGTGCAACCTTCCCTGTAAATTCTTGTTCTCCCTTAACTTATGTATCTGCTGAAGAGGACCCCAGAAGAGGGTCGAAATATACAGATCAATGAATTTCCCGAGTTCTGTCTCCATGTGAGTTATTACTGAACATTGTTCAATACACAGTATAGTTCACCATAGTTACTCCGGGGGAGTAACCTTCACCTTATTTGATAAACAATTAATAATAACACTTTGTATTCTAATTTGCATAAAACTCAAGTATGTTATGGTATACTAAAATTATTTTTCTCCTCATTTTCTATGAATAATTTGGATATACATTTCGTAAATACACATTCTGTATTTTCTGCTCAGTATATTGCTTATTTGGTTTGCATGTATATGTATGTATATTACATGTATTAGGCACTTAATGGTTATAATCATAATTTTGAAAGTGGTGGAGTGGTAAGCCTGTGGAAGGTTTCGGTCAGATGACCAAAAGTTCCAGCTGCGGGTTATATGGTCAAGACTCGCGTCAGGAATTATTATTATAATCAAGGGGGAAGCGCTAAACCCGGAGGATTATACAGCGCCTGGGGGGGGGGATGTGGAAGGCATTCAGACTTAATTCGGGGAACTGGAGCACAGATCCAATTCCCTAAATCAAGAGCCCCTCACCAACATCAAGGAACCTTCCCTGAGGGGCCGGGCTCAGATTATTATTATTATTATTATTATTATTATTATTATTATTATAATTCGGGGAACTGGAGCACAGATCCAATTCCCTAAATCAAGAGCCCCTCACCAACATCAAGGAACCTTCCCTGAGGGGCCGGGCTCAGATTATTATTATTATTATTATTATTATTATTATTATTATTATTATTATTATTATTATAATTCGGGGAACTGGAGCACAGATCCAATTCCCTAAATCAAGAACCCCTCACCAACATCAAGGAACCTTCCCTGAGGGGTGGCGTCAGGAAACACTTGTCCTGTATCCTGACGCGGGTCTTAGATGACCCGAGTAAATTTTGCCAAGATTTAATCAGTATTTTAGGTACTAAAGTATTTTTGTCTGGTGGACACGTTACGTGCTTAATGATCCTCGTTTAGTAGATAGGCTTTAAACCATCTTAGCCATGTGCATAGAGGTATATACACTGAGAGATGTATATATCTGATATATTTATCACTGTTCATGTTCCAGTACACACAGTCACCTTCACCTCAGGTCATCACCTTGGATGTACATAACACAGTCATCTTCACCTCAAGTCATCACCTTGGATGTACATAACACAGTCATCTTCACCTCAAGTCATCACCTTGGATGTACATAACAGTCACCTTCACCTCAAGTCATCACCTTGGATGTACATAACAGTCACCTTCACCTCAAATCATCACCTTGGATGTACATAACACAGTCACCTTCACCTCAGGTCATCACCTTGGATGTACATAACAGTCACCTTCACCTCAAGTCATCACCTTGGATGTACATAACACAGTCATCTTCACCTCAAGTCATCACCTTGGATGTACATAACAGTCACCTTCACCTCAAATCATCACCTTGGATGTACATAACAGTCACCTTCACCTCAAGTCATCACCTTGGATGTACATAACACAGTCACCTTCACCTCAAATCATCACCTTGGATGTACATAACAGTCACCTTCACCTCAGGTCATCACCTTGGATGTACATAACAGTCACCTTCACCTCAAGTCATCACCTTGGATGTACATAACAGTCACCTTCACCTCAGGTCATCACCTTGGATGTACATAACACAGTCACCTTCACCTCAAGTCATCACCTTGGATGTACATAACACAGTCACCCTCACCTCAAGTCATCACCTCGGATGTACATAACACAGTCACCTTCACCTCAGGTCATCAACCAGGATGTACTAACACAGTCACCTTCACCTCAGGTCATCAACCAGGATGTACTAACACAGTCACCTTCACCTCAGGTCATCAACCAGGATGTACTAACACAGTCATCTTCACCTCAGGTTATCAACCAGGATGTACTAACACAGTCACCTTCACCTCAGGTCATCAACCAGGATGTACTAACACAGTCATCTTCACCTCAGGTTATCAACCAGGATGTACTAACACAGTCATCTTCACCTCAGGTCATCAACCAGGATGTACTAACACAGTCACCTTCACCTCAGGTCATCAACCAGGATGTACTAACACAGTCATCTTCACCTCAGGTCATCATCCAGGATGTACTAACACAGTCATCTTCACCTCAGGTCATCAACCAGGATGTACATAACAGTCACCTTCACCTCAGGTCATCAACCAGGATGTACTAACACAGTCATCTTCACCTCAGGTCATCAACCAGGATGTACTAACACAGTCATCTTCACCTCAGGTCATCATCCAGGATGTACTAACACTGCCACCTTCAGCGCCACCTACACCTCTTACCAACACCTCGCCCATAACAATTGTGGAACTGAGACCCAGATACACAGCAGTGCTCTCCTTGGAGAGATTTATGCTTCAATTATCTGTGAAGATACACTCGGCAGAGGCCATTGTGAAGCGACCACACCACCTTCAGCAGTATGGAGTCCCTGGGTAGACAATAACACCACTCTCTCCATTAATTCTCCCTGACTGTAGCTCTTCTCCGCTGGTAAACCATGGTAATAGATACTGCTGCTGGGGGAGAGGGATACCGGATGGTATCTCTCCGGGACTGTAGCTCTTCTCCGCTGGTAAACCGAGGTAATAGGAACTGCTGCTGGGGGAGAGGGATACCTTAATTAAAGTATCTCTCCGGGACTGTAGCTCTTCTCCGCTGGTAAACCAAGGTAATAGGAACTGCTGCTGGGGGAGAGGGATACCTTAATTAAAGTATCTCTCCGGGACTGTAGCTCTTCTCCGCTGGTAAACCAAGGTAATAGGAACTGCTGCTGGGGGAGAGGGATACCTTAATTAAAGTATCTCTCCGGGACTGTAGCTCTTGGCTGGTTAAACCAAGGTAATAGGAACTGCTGCTGGGGGAGAGGGATACCTTAATTAAAGTATCTCTCTGGGACTGTAGCTCCTGGCTGGTAAACCAAGGTAAGAACTGCTGCTGGGGGAGAGGGATACCTGAAGGTATCTCTCGGGGACTGTAGCTCTTGGCTGGTAAAACAAGATAATAAGAACTGCTGCTGGGGGAGAGGGATACCTGAAGGTATCTCTCTGGGACTGTAGCTCTTCTCCGCTGGTAAACCAAGGTAATAAGAACTGCTGCTGGGGGGAGGGAAACCTGAAGGTATCTCAGGGGGATATTATCTCTTGATGATCGTTCCTCAGACGGCATTGATATTAAATTCTCAAGAGGGATGGTATCCCTCCGTACTAGAACCCCAGAAACATTTTTAGGAATGGGTTCATGTCTGTGCATAACCTAGTAAGGTACATTATCTAGACCTGTCAGATTCTAAAAGTTAGTCCTAGATCTGCGCCCAGAAATCACTCCTTATGGAAGCGAGAGGGATGACAGTGCCAAATACCCTAGAGAGGTATTTCATTAAGTGAAAGAGACCAAGACTCTTCAACATTATCCATTCATTCATAAATACAGGAAGTCATTAGGTTGTGGTCTTATAATTAGGATCCTCCCAAAGGATGCCACCCATACCAGTTGCTTAACAACCAGGTACCTATTTACATCTAGGTGAACAGGGGCAGCAGGTGTGCGAGTTGAGATGGCTAAAAACTGAGCCACCTCGTGTAGGTTTCAAGAGTGCAGGTACTGTACTTCCCACCTCCAGAACTGTAACATCCTCACTCATCCTTCAGAGTGCAGGTACTGTACTTCCCACCTCCAGAACTGTAACATCCTCACTCATCCTTCAGAGTGCAGGTACTGTACTTCCCACCTTCAGAACTGTAACATCCTCACTCATCCTTCAGAGTGCAGGTACTGTACTTCCCACCTCCAGAACTGTAACATCCTCACTCATCCTTCAGAGTACAGGTACTGTACTTCCCACCTCCAGAACTGTAACATCCTCACTCATCCTTCAGAGTGCAGGTACTGTACTTCCCACCTCCAGAACTGTAACATCCTCACTCATCCTTCAGAGTACAGGTACTGTACTTCCCACCTCCAGAACTGTAACATCCTCACTCATCCTTCAGAGTACAGGTACTGTACTTCCCACCTCCAGAACTGTAACATCCTCACTCATCCTTCAGAGTGCAGGTACTGTACTTCTGTTTTATAAGTTTATTGGTGATTCTTGGTAGCGGGGAGTAATGATAAAGGCTTCGGAGGCTTCTTACTTTATTTGCAATGTCGTGGGGTACACAGGCAGTGTGTTAAGTGCCCATGACCTGGGAGGGCCATGCCTACGAGGGAGAGAGGAGTAAGGACCTGTTGTCTGAGTCTAGGCCGCTGAGTGAGTGAGGCAGAGGCAGAGGCAGGGGTGGGCGTACTGAAGTGGTAGGCCTATTGGTGGCAGCACCAGCATGGCACAAAATATGAACTCAGCTGGCAGACAGCATAGGCTGTCTGTGCAGACAGTACAGGCTGTCTACATTCGCTCGGCCACCTACCACATGGTCGACCCGACCATGTCTGTCGGTAAAAAAAAACTCGGTCTCTCTCTCGTAGGCACAGGGCACAGAACATAAAATAAAAAACATATATATACATACAAGGACATGGAAAAAAAAACTTCCTACAGGGAGGGAAGAAAAAAACATGGGTGTGCTAAACATCGTGGTCATAGGGAGTGAGCGTCGATGGGCATCACTGCACGCCTTCCTGCGTCTGGACAGATACTGCAACACAGGAGACGGACTAACACTCCCCATCTCCAGGTGATCCACTTCTATCAATCTACACCTCAGAACAAACCTTGTTGCACTACAATTACCCTCCAGCAGGGTAGTTGTAGTACAACTACCCTCCAGCAGGACACCACCTCAGTCACTGCTTAGCCAGCCAACCCCAGGTGAGCAACCAACCACCATGAAACGACCTGCAACTTCCGCATGCAACTTCGGTCTTCTGACCAACCTCTTAAAAAAAGCAATTGCAGTATGCATCCTTCCAATTCAATGGCGCACTGGTATAACAACAATATAGCAGTGTGCGATTGATGGGCAGGAGGTATATCCCACCCATAAAACCAACCTCTGTATAAATTACTCAATATGCACACATGCATATTCAAAACACCAAAGTGGATAGGCCACTACCCTTTTACAACCCCACCTACCCCTCTTCCCCCCAACCTTTCCTACATTCCATCCTGACCCATCCTTCTTCCTCCCATCTTACTAAAGCTCTGGTCAGAACCTCACACCTCGCAACACAGGAGACATCGCTGCGGCTGAGCTGTGACGTAACAGGGTATGGTCTCCTCTGGAACAATGAAGCAGTCATCGTAGGAGTCGATGCAGGGTTTCACTCAACCTGGGACACAGCCTGCTGGTGCCCTCGAGTGAGGTGTCATTACTTGGCAGCTGGCAGGACTTCTTCTGGCAAGCGACTCAGGAGGACATTTCTCCACTGGTACTGTCGCTGGGGCTGTCACTGCTGGCGAGCGTGGAGTGAGTCGTGGCAGAGACGACTCGGCGAAACATCTGGGAGTCAAAACAGTATACACCATACTGCAGTGAGCGGGCTAGCAGTCAAAGTGACATCATCTTTGTGCAGGCTGCTCGCTGAAGCTTGACACGAGGCTGACACAGCGCCTGCCGACAGGGCTAACTGCAGCTTGACGAGTGTCATTCTCTCGGCAGTTGGAGTTATAGCAGAGGTTAGTCTAAGCATCCCCAGACTTCTTGTCTGCAGACGTCTCGAGGTGACGTCAGGCAGACATCGTGACGTCATGAAGTCGGGCAGCATCATGGGTGACGTCATGAAGTCGGGCAGCATTGTGGGTGACGTGAAGTCGGGCAGCATCGTGGATGATGTCGTGAGGTGACATCAGTGGAGTGATGCGGGCAGCAGACCACAGCATGTGACCTAGGACGTCTGGCTTGGTAACCCGCATAGCTTGTAGATCCACATGACATCGTCCACACCCCATGTGGCTTGCTGATCCACGTGGCTTCGAGTGGCCTCGGGCACTTGGATACACAGCTCTGGCAATGAATTCACACGAAAAACAGCAGAAAACACAGCAGAGGGAGTGATTACACAGTGGTGGAGTATGGTGGTAGGCTGGTGAGGTGTGAGTATACAGCAGGGCAAGCATGGGCGAGGCAAGGAATGGCCACTTCCTCCTCTCCCACCCACAACACTCCGAGATACTCACATTGGACACAGAAATCACTACAAAACTCGCCTCTGACTTGCTGAAATAGCTGTGCTGAGCTGAACAACAACAGCAGAACATACAAGTGACGCTGAACACATGACTTGAGAAACAGCGTGGGACGCTGTGGCGTGGAGTCAGAGACGCCACTTAAGATAAGATAAGATAAGATTTCGTTCGGATTTTTAACCCCGGAGGGTTAGCCACCCAGGATAACCCAAGAAAGTCAGTGCGTCATCGAGGACTGTCTAACTTATTTCCATTGGGGTCCTTAATCTTGTCCCCCAGGATGCGACCCACACCAGTCGACTAACACCCAGGTACCTATTTGCTGCTAGGTGAACAGGACAACAGGTGTAAGGAAACGTGTCGAAATGTTTCCACCCGCCGGGAATCGAACCCGGGCCCTCCGTGTGTGAAGCGGGAGCTTTAGCCACCAGGCCACCGGGCCACCACTTACAATTCTCGAAGAAATTCGGTAAATTTCAGCTAAATCCTGCTTGTACCTGTGTCTGGATGCTGAAACGTGCAGACACGACATCAGGATAACTTGTTGAGAGATGGATGCTTCTTGTGTAGGGTGATGAAGTGAAGACAATTTTCATTCCTCTTCCTCTCTCCGGGTAACACAACCGCTGCAACCACCACTTCCACCAATGTTTACCAGATTATTGGGTGGTTCTTGGTAGCGGGGAGTAATGATAAAGGCTTCGGAGGCTTCTTACTTTATTTGCAATGTCGTGGGGTATACAGGCAGTGTGTTAAGTGCCCATGACCTGGGAGGGCCATGCCCACGAGGGAGAGAGGAGTAAGGACCTGTTGTCTGAGTCTAGGCCGCTGAGTGAGTGAGGCAAAGGCAGGGGTGGGCGTACTGAAGTGGTAGGCCTATAGGTGGCAGCACCAGCATGGCGCGAAATATGAACTCAGCTGGCAGACAGCATAGGCTGTCTGTGCAGACAGTACAGGCTGTCTACACTTCCCACCTCCAGAACTGTAACATCCTCACTCATCCTTCAGAGTGCAGGTACCGTACTTCGCACCTAGGTCCCTAACCTTGGTTCAAGTTTATTTTAGCCTGAGTGAAGGTTTTTATTTATTCCTTTTATCTTAGCGTCTAGAAAATAAAATAAAAAACCTGCCAGAATGTATTGAAATTAAATTTCTTCTGGTATAAAAGTTTTTTCTTAAATATTTAATTAAGTTTGCTCTTGGCTCTGGGAATGAAGCAGCATCTTCATCTCTCACTTCCTCTTGGCTCTGAGAATGAAGCAGCATCTTCATCTCTCACTTCCTCTTGGCTCTGAGAATGAAGCAGCAGCATCTCACTTCCTCTTGGCTCTGGGAATGAAGCAGCATCATCTCACTCCCTCTTGGTTCTGGGAATGAAGCAGCATCATCTCACTCCCTCTTGGCTCTGGGAATGAAGCAGCATCATCTCACTTCCTCTTGGCTCTGGGAATGAAGCAGCATCTTCATCTCTCACTTCCTCTTGGCTCTGGGAATGAAGCAGCATCTTCATCTCTCACTTCCTCTTGGCTCTGGGAATGAAGCAGCATCTTCGTCTCTCACTTCCTCTTGGCTCTGAGAATGAAGCAGCATCATCTCACTCCCTCTTGGTTCTGGGAATGAAGCAGCATCATCTCACTTCCTCTTGGTTCTGGGAATGAAGCAGCATCATCTCACTCCCTCTTGGTTCTGGGAATGAAGCAGCATCATCTCACTCCCTCTTGGTTCTGGGAATGAAGCAGCATCATCTCACTCCCTCTTGGTTCTGGGAATGAAGCAGCATCATCTCACTCCCTCTTGGTTCTGGGAATGAAGCAGCATCATCTCACTCCCTCTTGGTTCTGGGAATGAAGCAGCATCATCTCACTCCCTCTTGGTTCTGGGAATGAAGCAGCATCATCTCACTCCCTCTTGGCTCTGGGAATGAAGCAGCATCATCTCACTTCCTCTTGGCTCTGGTAATGAAGCAGCATCATCTCACTCCCTCTTGGCTCTGGTAATGAAGCAGCATCATCTCACTTCCTCTTGGCTCTGGGAATGAAGCAGCATCATCTCACTTCCTCTTGGCTCTGGTAATGAAGCAGCATCATCTCACTTCCTCTTGGCTCTGGTAATGAAGCAGCATCATCTCACTTCCTCTTGGCTCTGGTAATGAAGCAGCATCATCTCACTCCCTCTTGGTTCTGGGAATGAAGCAGCATCATCTCACTTCCTCTTGGCTCTGGTAATGAAGCAGCATCATCTCACTTCCTCTTGGCTCTGGTAATGAAGCAGCATCATCTCACTTCCTCTTGGCTCTGGTAATGAAGCAGCATCATCTCACTTCCTCTTGGCTCTGGTAATGAAGCAGCATCATCTCACTTCCTCTTGGCTCTGATAATGAAGCAGCATCATCTCACTCCCTCTTGGTTCTGGGAATGAATCAGCATCTTCATCTCTCGCTCTTAGAATGATCCAGCATCTTCATCTCTCGCTCTTTACTCCCTTTATTCATCTCCTCTTCGGTAACTACTGTTGACACCATCACCACATATCTATCATCACTTACCATCTACTTACCACCACTACCATCAGTCTACCAGCACAATCTATCATCCATCACCATCTATCTACCATCACCATCTGTCTACCATCACCATCTGTCTACCACTACCACTGACCTACCACCATCTACCACCACTCACCCTCTTCATCTTCCATCTTCACCCTCATATAGATTCTTCAATCAAAGATTCTCCCCTTCCTTAGATCAAGCTTAGTAAGCTTAATGACTCACAGTGTGTGTGTGTGTGTGTGTGTGTGTGTGTGTGTGTGTGTGTGTGTGTGTGTGTGTGTGTGTGTGTGTGTGTGTCGTGTCGAATAAGTAAAACTTGCGATTTTGGCTTAAATATCAACGCTCTTCTTGCCGAATTGGGCAGGCAAAAAATTATGTATGCAATAATTTGGCAAAAATCATTCCGAACCTAACGAAAAAAATATATTTCATTGTGTATGTTTATTATTAAATTATTGTAAACTTACCTAAAATATATTTAGTTGGGTTAAGCTAAATTAAATTGCGCTTGTTATAATAAGGTCAGGTAAGTTTTCTAAGGTTCTTTTGGTACAGAATAATTCATTTTTACATTAACATAAATGAAAAAATATTTACATGTATAAAAAAAAATTTAGAGATGACTTAATTTTAAATGAGTTCTTGTTAATTGACCAATATATATATATATATATATATATATATATATATATATATATATATATATATATATATATATATATATATATATATATATATATATATATATACACACATTCTGTAACATTTATCTGACCAATTGACCTGACCTTCTGACCTGACTTCAGTTCCATTCAGTTTTCTTACATCTTCCCTGCCACTTCCATTTTCTTCTATTTTACACCCTCTCATCTTCTGTTCTCCTATTTTTCTTCTCCGCCTCTCTTCCCCTCTCTTCCTTTGTCTCTCATTTTTTCCCTGTCCTTCCAATTTTCCCTGACTGTTAACTTTTTCCCTGTCATATACCTTTAGCCTGTTTCGACGGCTTTCCTGTCCTGGTCAGCCCGGTTGTTGCTGCTGGTGGCTCTCTGGCCCACATATCCATCACAGCCTGGTTGATCTTGTACTTGGTTCTGATATCTGCTACTATCAGGTTGGTGTCTGCTGGTAGCGGGTTGGTGTCTGCTGGTGGCGAGTTGGTGTCTGCTGGTAGCAGGTTGGTGTCTGCTGGTGGCAGGTTGGTGTCTGCTGGTGGCGAGTTGGTGTCTGCTGGTAGCAGGTTGGTGTCTGCTGGTGGCAGGTTGGTGTCTGCTGGTGGCGAGTTGGTGTCTGCTGGTGGCAGGTTGGTGTCTGCTGGTGGCCAGTTGGTGTCTTGGTGTCTGTTGTGCAGTGGTACCAAGCAGTAGCTAGTGTTTTTGTCTATTGTGCTGTGATACCAAGCTGTGGCTAGTATTTCTGTCTGTTGTGCTGTGATACCAAGCTGTGGCTAGTGTTTTTATTTATCAGATAGAAGGAGAAACAGTAATGGAGCCAGGGCCGTGCCTTGGGGCACTGAACTTTTCAAATATACTAATTACCTCATTTTAAAGGCTATCATTCAATGGCCACATTTGTTAAATGCCTTTGGAAAATCCGTGCACACCCCCTTCTTCGATTTGTTTGTCTTCTAAATCCTCTAACAACTCTGACAAGGAAGATCGTTCTCTAAATCCATGGTGACTGTGTAAGCTGTGCATTACCAAGAAAACGGTAAGTTGGTATCAGAACATTTCAAGGGCATAATTACTGGGTCAGACCCATTCCAGGGCTTTCATGTTGTGCTGCTGATCTGTAGTTGTATTGCCGTACCCCTGTTGTCTCCTTTGCGATTTAGATTTTGCGTACGATGTGACTAGTTTATTTGGAAGCCCATGTTCATCCTATTGACGGTATTACCAGGCATATGGGCATAAAGCATACCACGGACGGGGTTAGAACCCGCGATGAATCTTATTGTGGCTAGCTGGCCCAGTGGTTAACGCATCGGTCTGGAGTTTTGAGACTCTCTGACCGCGGGTTGTAACCCCACCCGTAGTATGGTTTGTCTGCAGTCGTGTCATTGCGATTTCGTGAGTCATATGGATATACACAAGTGAGTGGAAATAAGCCTCAGACGGGAAGGCTGTATCTCCACTCTTTGTCATCTGGGTTTTCATGGGAAGGTTAACATGTCCACTAAAGACAACTGAGTATTCGTGCTACTGCTATTTTGTATTTTTTGAGTTAGGGAATTCTAAGAAACGGGTCCAGGTGCTGCTCGTGTGGGCACGTTGTGTATTTTTCGAAATCTGAACTTAATGCTGAGTCAAATGTGTAATTTTTAGGGTGGGCAGAACTCGCGAAGAAGTTACCAGGACTTTGTCATTGTGTCAAGGTTGTCATTGATGACTGCTGCTAAAGGAATCATCAGTACCTTCAGTCACCATGGTGTCATGAAGGTGTCATTGATGACTGCTGCTAAAGGAATCATCAGTAGCTTCAGTCACCATGGTGTCATGAAGGTGTCATTGATGACTGCTGCCAAAGGAATCATCAGTACCTTCAGTCACCATGGTGTCATGAAGGTGTCATTGATGACTGCTGTTAAAGGAATCATCAGTACCTTCAGTCACCATGGTGTCATGAAGGTGTCATTGATGACTGCTGTTAAAGGAATCAGTACCTTCAGTCACCATGGTGTCATGAAGGTGTCATTGATGACTGCTGCCAAAGGAATCATCAGTACCTTCAGTCACCATAGTGTCATGAAGGTGTCATTGATGACTGCTGCTCCTTCATGATTTCAATGTTCCCTGTGGTTATCTATGCATGAATCTCTCCTGATACAAAGGTCAGTACTGGAAGAGGATTTTGATTTAGATTTTGCATATGCGAGAAAGAATTTGACAACTTTTTCAAATTTCTTCAATGGCTTTAGACGTATCTTATTCTCCATCATTTGTGTGGAGTGACTTTTATTTAATCTATATCTGCCATTTCTCGGTGTAACTTTTTGGGATATTTGCCGTTTTGTGAAATTTACTTCTGCCTACAACTTATTTTCTCTTTCACATCAGTACAAATTATATTTGGGGTTCTGAAAGTTATAGTTTGTTTTTGTGATGTGACCATGTAATCTCCCCACAACAAGTAATCTCCCCACAACAAGTAATCTCCCCACAACAAGTAATCTCCCCAAAACAAGTAATCTCCCCACAACAAGTAATCTCCCCACAACAAGTAATCTCCCCACAACAAGTAATCTCCCCACAACAAGTAATCTCCCCACAACAAGTAATCTCCCCACAAGTAATCTCCCCACAACAAGTAATCTCCCCACAACAAGTAATCTCCCCACAACAAGTAATCTCCCCACAAGTAATCTCCCCACACCATGTAATCTCCCCACACCATGTATTCTCCCCACAACAAGTAATCTCCCCACAACAAGTAATCTCCCCACAACAAGTAATCTCCCCACAACAAGTAATCTCCCCACAACAAGTAATCTCCCCACAACAAGTAATCTCCCCACAACAAGTAATCTCCCCACAACAAGTAATCTCCCCACAACATGTAATCTCCCCACAACAAGTAATCTCCCCACAACAAGTAATCTCCCCACAAGTAATCTCCCCACAACAAGTAATCTCCCCACAAGTAATCTCCCCACAACAAGTAATCTCCCCACAACAAGTAATCTCCCCACACCCAGTAATCTCCCCACACCCAGTAATCTCCATACACCCAGTAATCTCCATACACCCAGTAATCTCCCACACCCAGTAACCTCCCCACACCCAGTAATCTCCCCACACCCAGTAATCTCCCCACACCAAGTAGTCCCCCCACAAGTAATCTCCCCACACCCAGTAATCTCCCCACACCCAGTAATCTCCCCACACCCAGTAATCTCCCCACACCCAGTAATCTCCCCACACCCAGTAATCTCCCCACACCCAGTAATCTCCCCACACCCAGTAATCTCCCCACACCCAGTAATCTCCCCACACCCAGTAATCTCCCCACACCCAGTAATCTCCCCACACCCAGTAATCTCCCCACACCCAGTAATCTCCCCACACCCAGTAATCTCCCCACACCCAGTAATCTCCCCACACCCAGTAATCTCCCCACACCCAGTAATCTCCCCACACCCAGTAATCTCCCCACACCCAGTAATCTCCCCACACCCAGTAATCTCCCCACACCCAGTAATCTCCCCACACCCAGTAATCTCCCCACACCCAGTAATCTCCCCTCACCCAGTAATCTCCCCACACCCAGTAATCTCCCCACACCAAGTAATCACCCAGTAATCCTCACACCCAGTAATCTCCTCACAAGTAATCTCCCCACACCCAGTAATCTCCCCACACCAAGTAATCTCCCCACACCCAGTAATCTCCCCACACCAAGTAAACACCCCACACCCAGTAACACCCAGTAATCTCCCCACACCCAGTAATCTCCCTACAGTAATCTCCCCACACCCAGTAATCTCCCCACCCCCAGTAATCTCCCCACACCCAGTAATCTCCCCACCCCAGTAACACCCAGTAATCTCCCCACACCCAGTAATCTCCCCACACCCAGTAATCTCCCCACACCCAGTAATCTCACACCCAGTAATCTCCCCACACCCAGTAATCTCCCCTCACCCCCACACCCAGTAATCTCCCCACACCCAGTAATCTCCCCACATCTCCTCCAGTAATCTCCCCCACACCACCCAGTAATCTCCCCACACCCAGTAATCTCCTCACACCCAGTAATCTCCCCACACCCAGTAATCTCCCCACACCCAGTAATCTCCCCACACCCAGTAATCTCCTCACAAGTAATCTCCCTACAAGTAATCTCCCCACACCAAGTAATCTCCCCACACCCAGTAATCTCCCCACACCCAGTAATCTCCCCACACCCAGTAATCTCCCCACACCCAGTAATCTCCCCACACCCAGTAATCTCCCCACACCAAGTAGTCCCCCCACAAGTAACCTCCCCACACCAAGTAATCTCCCCACACCCAGTAACCTCCCCACACAACACTCTGGGATGTCTTACAAGGAGATACACTGATATATGTTGGAACTTTCCGGTGCTTGAACCACAAAATATAACTTTGTGCCAAACATTTTGGTTTACTAATCTTTGTTCACCTGGTAAACTGTGAATGTTTCTTTGTTACTCTTGTTTCTCCCTCTTTTTCTCTGTTTTATCTCCCTGTCTTTCTCTATTTCTCTTTGTTACTCTTTTTTTCCCCCTCTTTTTCTCTGTTTTATCTCCCTGTCTTTCTCTATTTCTCTTTATTTCTCTTTTTTTCTCCCTCTTTTTCTCTTTTTTATCTCCCTGTCTTTCTCTATTTCTTTTTATAACACTTGTTTCTCCTTCTTTTTCTCTGCTTTATCTCTTTCTTTATTCCTCTTTTCCCCACTCTTCCCGTTTTCATTTTTTCTGTTCTATTTATTCCTTTTCTTTGTTGTCTCTATATCCTGTCATCCTTCCTCCTTCTATATTCCCTCTTTATTGCTCTCTCTGTCTTCCCCTATTCTCAGGTAAGATGCTTCGGTACCACTGAGAAAGGTTCACTTTCCACTGAGAAAGGTTCACTTTCCACTGAGAAAGGTTCACTTTCCACTGAGAAAGGTTCACTTTCCACTGAGAAAGGTTCACTTTCCACTGAGAAAGGTTCACTTTCCACTGAGAAAGGTTCACTTTCCACTGAAAAAGGTTCACTTTCCACTGAAAAAGGTTCACTTTCCACTGAGAAAGGTTCACTTTCCACTGAGAAAGGTTCACTTTCCACTGAGAAAGGTTCACTTTCCACTGAGAAAGGTTCACTTTCCACTGAGAAAGGTTCACTTTCCACCGAGAAAGGTTCACTTTCCACCGAGAAAGGTTCACTTTCCACTGAAAAAGGTTCACTTTCCACTGAAAAAGGTTCACTTTCCACTGAAAAAGGTTCACTTTCCACTGAGAAAGGTTCACTTTCCACTGAGAAAGGTTCACTTTCCACTGAAAAAGGTTCACTTTCCACTGAAAAAGGTTCACTTTCCACTGAGAAAGGTTCACTTTCCACTGAAAAAGGTTCACTTTCCACTGAAAAAGGTTCACTTTCCACTGAGAAAGGTTCACTTTCCACCGAGAAAGGTTCACTTTCCACCGAGAAAGGTTCACTTTCCACTGAAAAAGGTTCACTTTCCACTGAAAAAGGTTCACTTTCCACTGAAAAAGGTTCACTTTCCACTGAGAAAGGTTCACTTTCCACTGAGAAAAGTTCACTTTCCACTGAGAAAGGTTCACTTTCCACCGAGAAAGGTTCACTTTCCACCGAGAAAGGTTCACTTTCCACCGAGAAAGGTTCACTTTCCACTGAGAAAGGTTCACTTTCCACCGAGAAAGGTTCACTTTCCACCGAGAAAGGTTCACTTTCCACTGAAAAAGGTTCACTTTCCACTGAGAAAGGTTCACTTTCCACTGAAAAAGGTTCACTTTCCACTGAAAAAGGTTCACTTTCCACTGAGAAAGGTTCACTTTCCACTGAAAAAGGTTCACTTTCCACTGAAAAAGGTTCACTTTCCACTGAAAAAGGTTCACTTTCCACTGAAAAAGGTTCACTTTCCACTGAAAAAGGTTCACTTTCCACTGAAAAAGGTTCACTTTCCACTGAAAAAGGTTCACTTTCCACTGAAAAAGGTTCACTTTCCACTGAAAAAGGTTCACTTTCCACTGAAAAAGGTTCACTTTCCACTGAGAAAGGTTCACTTTCCACTGAAAAAGGTTCACTTTCCACTGAAAAAGGTGACGTAGCTCTGAAAATGTGTCATACTGTACCTCTCTCTCCCCTTTCCCTTTTATCCCTATTTCCTCCTCTACTTCCACTATTCTTGTCTCCCCTTCTCTTGTCCTCTCCTCCTGCCTCCTTTGCGCTCTCTCTCTCTCTCTCTCTCTCTCTCTCTCTCTCTCTCTCTCTCTCTTCCTTCTTCTCAGTCCGCTCTGTCTAATATTATTCTCTCCTTCTACCATTTTCTCCCATTTCCTTTCTACTTCCATCTTCCTCCTCCTCCTCCAGCTTTCCTCTATTGCCCCTTTCTTCTATTTCCGTCTTTATTATCGTTCTTCATCTTTCTTAATTCCATCTTCCTGAGGGTTCCTTTTTGTGAGAAGCTTCAAGCTGGAAGTTGAGAACCAAGAGCTAGAGCCCCCAGAGTGACTTCCCGGCTGGCCTCCATGACTGACCTCCCATACTGGCCTCCATGACTGACCTCCCATACTGGCCTCCATGACTGACCTCCCACACTGGCCTCCATGACTGACCTCCCATACTGGCCTCCATGACTGACCTCCCACACTGGCCTGGCTGGCCTCCATAACTGACCTCCCATGCTGGCCTCCATGACTGACCTCCCATACTGGCCTCCATGACTGACTTCCCACACTGGCCTCCATGACTGACCTCCCACACTGGCCTCCTGGCTTTCCTCCATGACTGACCTCCCATACTGGCCTCCATGACTGACTTCCCACACTGGCCTCCATGACTGACCTCCCACACTGGCCTCCTGGCTTTCCTCCATGACTGACCTCCCATACTGGCCTCCATGACTGACCTCCCATACTGGCCTCCATGACTGACCTCCCACACTGGCCTCCTGGCTTTCCTCCATGACTGACTTCCCATACTGGCCTCCATGACTGACCTCCCATACTGGCCTCCATGACTGACCTCCCACACTGGCCTCCTGGCTTTCCTCCATGACTGACTTCCCATACTGGCCTCCATGACTGACCTCCCATACTGGCCTCCATGACTGACCTCCCACACTGGCCTCCTGGCTTTCCTCCATGACTGACTTCCCATACTGGCCTCCATGACTGACCTCCCATACTGGCCTCCATGACTGACCTCCCACACTGGCCTCCTGGCTTTCCTCCATGACTGACTTCCCATACTGGCCTCCATGACTGACCTCCCACACTGGCCTCCTGGCTTTCCTCCATGACTGACTTCCCATACTGGCCTCCATGACTGACCTCCCACACTGGCCTCCTGGCTTTCCTCCATGACTGACTTCCCATACTGGCCTCCATGACTGACCTCCCATACTGTCCTCCATGACTGACCTCCCACACTGGCCTCCTGGCTTTCCTCCATGACTGACTTCCCATACTGGCCTCCATGACTGACCTCCCACACTGGCCTCCTGGCTTTCCTCCATGACTGACTTCCCATACTGGCCTCCATGACAGACCTCCCACATTGGCCTTCTGGCTGGCCACCATGACTGACCTCCCATGCTGGCCTCCATGACTGACCTCCCACACTGGCCTGGCTGGCCTCCATGACTGACCTCCCATACTGGCCTCCATGACTGACCTCCCACACTGGCCTCCTGGCTGGCCTCCATGACTGACCTCCCATATTGGCCTCCTGGCTAGCCTCCATGACTGACCTCCCAGACTGGCCTCCATGATTTACCTCCCAGACAGACCTCTCAAGCCGTGGCCCATGAAAAAGACCGAAATTAGAACTCCCCAATAACCGCCTGCCCCCCCCCTCCACCTGTCGTAAACCCCTCCCACTTTCCCCTCCCCACCTCCCCCTCCCCTCTTCAATCAAACGACTAATGAGGTAATCAAGACTGAGATGACGAGGGTTAGTGTAAACAAGGTGGGGGGGGGGGAGGTAGATGAGGTCAGTGAGGCTAGGAGGTAGGTGAGGTCTGGGAGGCTGGGAGATAGGTGGGGTCTGGGAGGTAGATGAGGTCAGTGAGGCTAGGAGGTAGGTGAGGTCTGGGAGGCTGGGAGATAGGTGGGGTCTGGGAGGTAGATGAGGTCAGTGAGGAGGTTGTAAGGGATGGTAGTTGTGAGTGGAGAGACCCTGATGTAAAGGATAGTGGTTGTTGTAAGGGATAGTGGTTGTAAGGAATGGTGGTTGTTGTAAGGAATGGTGATTGTTGTAAGGAATTGTGGTTGTTGTAAGGAATGGTTGTTGTAAGGGATGGTGATTGTTGTAAGGGATGGTGGTTGTTGTAAGGGATGGTGGTTGTAAGGGATGGTGGTTGTTGTAAGGGATGGTGGTTGTAAGGGATGGTGGTTGTTGTAAGGGATGGTGGTTGTTGTAAGGGATGGTGGTTGTAAGGGATGGTGGTTGTTGTAAGGGATGGTGGTTGTTGTAAGGGATGGTGGTTGTAAGGGATGGTGGTTGTTGTAAGGGATGGTGGTTGTAAGGGATGGTGGTTGTTGTAAGGGATGGTGGTTGTAAGGAATGGTGGTTGTTGTAAGGGATGGTGGTTGTTGTAAGGGATGGTGGTTGTGGTTGTGAAGATATATACCTTTGATGAATTTCTACTCCCAGAGCCAGGCTCCGGATAAAGCTTGTCTGGCGCTTGCATGATCAACCAGGCTGTTGCTACTGGCAGCTTGCTGGCCCACATATCCATCACAGCCTGCTTGATCTGTCACTTGGTAAAAGTACTTCATTTACTGAATACACTTGCTCCAGCACTGTTACTGATATCTTCTGGTAGTGTTAAAATTTTTCCCAGGGATATTGATACAATGTTCTCTTATTGTGCCCACGGTGTTCCTGCTTTCCACTGGGTTTATTTTTCCCAGGGATATTGATACAATGTTCTCTTATTGTGCCCACGGTGTTCCTGCTTTCCACTGGGTTTATTTTTCCCAGGGATATTGATACAATGTTCTCTTATTATGCCCACGGTGTTCCTGCTTTCCACTGGGTTTATTTTTCCCGGGGATATTGATACAATGTTCTCTTACTGTGCCCACGGTGTTCCTGCTTTTCACTGGGTTTATTTTTCCCAGGGATATTGATACAATGTTCTCTTACTGTGCCCACGGTGTCCCTGCTTTTCACTGGGTTTATTTTTCCCAGGGATATTGATACAATGTTCTCTTATTGTGCCCACGGTGTCCCTGCTTTTCACTGGGTTAATTTTTCCCAGGGATATTGATACAATGTTCTCTTATTGTGCCCACGGTGTTCCTGCTTTTCACTGGATTTATTTTTTCCATTTCCTTCCATATCTCTCACTCCAGTATGTTATGTCAGTGTGTATATTTGAGACTGGGTCTTGAAATACCTACCATGAATATATTAGCATATCTCTCTCCTCTCCAGATTAGATTTTAGATCTTGCCACCGAAGTGGCTAGTTTACTGTGTACCTGTGAATGTATATATACGTGTATATATATATATATACATATATATATATATATATATATATATATATATATATATAATGTCGTGCCGAATAGGTAAAACTTGGGATTTTGGCCTAAATAGCAATGCATTTCGTGCCGAATAGGGCAAGCGAAAATTTTTGTATGCAATAATTTCGCAGAAATCATTCTGAACCTAACGAAAAAAAAAAAATTGTGTTTATTAAATTATTGTAAACTTGCCTAAAATATATTTAGATTAAATTAAATTGCGCTTGTTATAAGGTCAGGTAAATTTCCTAAGGTTCTTTTGGTACAAAATTATTAATTTTTACATTAACATAAATGAAAAAAATATATCTTTAAACGTATAAGAGAATATTTTAGAAAGGACTTAATTTTAAATGAGTTCTTGCTAATTGACCAACTTTTCCTATTCGGCACGATATATATATAGCGTATGTATAACGTATAGCTTAAAATCATAGTATTAAATGAATGTAGTGAGAAGATTTGGGTCAACACAGGTCAGGTCAATACACTAATGAAGTCACTTCAGATTCAGCATGGCTTCAGACTAGACGCACAATCACTCTCTCTCCATTCATCAACCATTGATGTGCAAGTGAGCGTGGCTCATGGTGCCAGCAAGCATTGATGTTAGAGTGCCGGCACGATGCACTGAGTGCAACGACCCTGACACCCTTCAGGAGGGAAGGGTCGTGTAAATGCTGCTGGAGGGGCGCTTGACTTGAGGCACTCGAGTTCCCCTTCCCAGCCACTTGACTCACTCACCTCTGATCATTATATTTTTATAATAGTAATAGCAATAGTAGTAGTAGTAGTAGTAGTAGCAGCAGTAGTAGTAGTAGTAGTAGTAGTAGTAGTAGTAGTAGTAGTAGCAGCAGTAGTAGTAGTAGTAGTAGTAGTAGTAGTAGTAGTAGTAGCAGCAGTAGTAGTAGTAGTAGTAGTAGTAGCAGCAGTAGTAGTAGTAGTAGTAGTAGCAGCAGCAGCAGCAGACTGGTCTCCGCCTAGCATATTCACTCCCACTAATACCAGACAATAAACCTAACTTATTTAACACCCCCACATTCCAAACTCAAGTGTGTGTGTGTGTGTGTGTGTGTGTGTGTGTGAGAGAGAGAGAGAGAGAGAGAGAGAGAGCACTCCCCTATATCTAGTTTCAGGGGTCAAGTCTCAGTTCCTGGCACACACTAGAGGGCTCACTTTCTTTTGGCTTCGAGAGTCTTATATTAACCCTTCTTTGCCAGAGGTACATTTGCTACAGCAGATATTCAGCTGATGATATCCTAGTCATGTGATAACTTCATGTCTGGTTTTCGTTCTTCCCTAATTTTCATAACCTTCGATTTGCTGGGGTTGAACTCAAGCAACCACTTATCTGACTATTCTTCGTTCAGAGAGAGTTCTAACCTTTCCTCGTCCTCATCTCTTTGTATTCTCATTAGGTTCACATCTTCCAGCAAGCAAGGATATACCTAATTCAGTATAGTTCACATAAACCAGAAATAATATTGGTCATAACTCCGCTTGTTATTCTTTCACATTCTGTTATCTCTTTCCTGACAGTTTCTTGTGTTTTCTTACCCTCAGGTACTCTTTGTTCCTCAAGAGTACGTTTTTGTCCCATTCTCTGCTGGAGTACATCAAATGCGCTCTTACAGGCTAAAAAATTGCAATTCACCCATCCATTCCTCTCGTCTCACATCCGTTACGTTGTTATATGTCTCCAGTTGGTTGGTAAGGAGAGATTTCTCATCTCTTGTCCCTTGCTGGATGTTCTTTGTGATACCTCTTCTCTGTAAGTGTTCTAGGATTTTTGTTTGGATTTTTAACCCTGGAGGGTTAGCCACCAGGATAACCCAAGAAAGGCAGTGGGTCATCGAGGGAGTGTTTATCTTATATCCATTGGGGTCCTCATGTCCCCCGGGATGCCGCCCACACCAGTCGACTATCACCCAGGTACTTCCTTGCTAGGTGAACGGGACAACAGGTGTAAGGAAACGCCTTCGTTGTTTTCACCCTTGCCGGGGATCGAACCCGGACACTCAGCGTGTGAAGCGAGAGCGTTTCGGGCAAATTAGGTCAGTTTTGTCCCAGGATTCAACCCACACCAGTCAACTAAAATCAAGGTACCTATTTTACTGTTAGGTGAACAGGAGCAGCAGGTGTCTTATGGAAACACGTCCCAACGTTTCCACCCGTACGGGGATCGAACCCCAGACCTCAGTGTGTGAGCTAAGTGTGATAGCAATCTAGCTTCGGGACATCTTTTTTATGATTACGGAGCCCCATTGGATTTCCTAGTAGGTCTCTATACCCCCTTCACCAGACTGGGAATACACCAGTGCTATTAGGTGCATCACCAGTGCTATTAGGTGCATCACCAGTGCTATTAGGTGCATCACCAGTGCTATTAGGTGCATCACCAGTGCTATTAGGTGCATCACCAGTGCTATTAGGTGCATCACCAGTGCTATTAGGTGCATCACCAGTGCTATTAGGTGCATCACCAGTGCTATTAGGTGCATCACCAGTGCTATTAGGTGCATCACCAGTGCTATTAGGTGCATCACCAGTGCTATTAGGTGCATCACCAGTGCTATTAGGTGCATCACCAGTGCTATTAGGTGCATCACCAGTGCTATTAGGTGCATCACAAGTGCTATTAGGTGCATCACCAGTGCTATTAGGTGCATCACCAGTGCTATTAGATGCATCACCAGTGCTATTAGGTGCATCACCAGTGCTATTAGGTGCATCAGCAGTGCTATTAGGTGCATCACCAGTGCTGTTAGGTGCATCACCAGTGCTATTAGGTGCATCACCAGTGCTATTAGATGCATTACCAGTGCTATTAGGTGCATCACCAGTGCTATTAGGTGCATCACCAGTGCTATTAAGTGCATCACCAGTGCTATTAGGTGCATCACCAGTGCTATTAGGTGCATCACCAGTGCTATTAGGTGCATCACCAGTGCTATTAGGTGCATCACCAGTGCTATTAGGTGCATCACTAGTGCTATTAGGTGCATCACCAGTGCTATTAGGTGCATCACCAGTGCTATTAGGTGCATCACCAGTGCTATTAGGTGCATCACCAGTGCTATTAGGTGCATCACCAGTGCTATTAGGTGCATCACCAGTGCTATTAGGTGCATCACCAGTGCTATTAGGTGCATCACAAGTGCTATTAGGTGCATCACCAGTGCTATTAGGTGCATCACCAGTGCTATTAGATGCATTACCAGTGCTATTAGGTGCATCACCAGTGCTATTAGGTGCATCACCAGTGCTATTAGGTGCATCACCAGTGCTATTAGGTGCATCACCAGTGCTATTAGGTGCATCACCAGTGCTATTGGGTGCCAATATGACTTCAAAAGATGTCAGTAGCTTGACTTTACACATCGTAGCAACACTACAAATGGTAGCAACACAACTACACTTGGTAGCAACACTACATATGGTAGCAACACTACATATGGTAGCAACACTACATATGGTAGCAACACTACACATGGTAGCAACACTACATATGGTAGCAACACTACACATAGCAACACTACATATGGTAGCAACACTACACATGGTAGCAACACTACATATGGTAGCAACACTACATATGGTAGCAACACTACACATAGCAACACTACATATGGTAGCAACACTACATATGGTAGCAACACTACACATAGCAACACTACATATGGTAGCAACACTACATATGGTAGCAACACTACACATAGTAGCAACACTACATATGGTAGCAACACTACACATAGTAGCAACACTACATATGGTAGCAACACTACATATGGTAGCAACACTACATATGGTAGCAACACTACACATGGTAGCAACACTACATATGGTAGCAACACTACATATGGTAGCAACACTACACATGGTAGCAACACTACATATGGTAGCAACACTACATATGGTAGCAACACTACACATGGTAGCAACACTACACATAGTAGCAACACTACATATGGTAGCAACACTACACATAGTAGCAACACTACATATGGTAGCAACACTACACATGGTAGCAACACTACACATAGTAGCAACACTACATATGGTAGCAACACTACACATGGTAGCAACACTACACATGGTAGCAACACTACATATGGTAGCAACACTACATATGGTAGCAACACTACACATGGTAGCAACACTACATATGGTAGCAACACTACACATGGTAGCAACACTACACATAGTAGCAACACTACATATGGTAGCAACACTACACATGGTAGCAACACTACATATGGTAGCAACACTACACATGGTAGCAACACTACACATAGTAGCAACACTACATATGGTAGCAACACTACACATGGTAGCAACACTACACATGGTAGCAACACTACATATGGTAGCAACACTACATATGGTAGCAACACAACTATATATGGTAGCAACACAACTATATATGGTAGCAACACAACTATATATGGTAGCAACACAACTATATATGGTAGCAACACAACTATATATGGTAGCAACACAACTATATATGGTAGCAACACAACTATATATGGTAGCAACACAACTATATATGGTAGCAACACTACACATAGTAGCAACACTACACATGGTAGCAACACAACTATATATGGTAGCAACACAACTATATATGGTAGCAACACAACTATATATGGTAGCAACACAACTATATATGGTAGCAACACAACTATATATGGTAGCAACACAACTATATATGGTAGCAACACAACTATATATGGTAGCAACACTACACATGGTAGCAACACAACTATATATGGTAGCAACACAACTATATATGGTAGCAACACAACTATATATGGTAGCAACACAACTATATATGGTAGCAACACAACTATATATGGTAGCAACACTACACATGGTAGCAACACAACTATATATGGTAGCAACACAACTATATATGGTAGCAACACAACTATATATGGTAGCAACACAACTATATATGGTAGCAACACAACTATATATGGTAGCAACACAACTATATATGGTAGCAACACAACTATATATGGTAGCAACACAACTATATATGGTAGCAACACAACTATATATGGTAGCAACACTACACATGGTAGCAACACAACTATATATGGTAGCAACACAACTATATATGGTAGCAACACAACTATATATGGTATCAACACAACTATATATGGTAGCAATGCAACTATATATGGTAGCAACACAACTATATATGGTAGCAACACAACTATATATGGTAGCAACACTACACATGGTAGCAACACAACTATATATGGTAGCAACACAACTATATATGGTAGCAACACAACTATATATGGTAGCAACACAACTATATATGGTAGCAACACAACTATATATGGTAGCAACACTACACATGGTAGCAACACTACACATGGTAGCAACACTACACATGGCAGCAACACAACTATATATGGTAGCAACACAACTATATATGGTAGCAACACAACTATATATGGTAGCAACACAACTATATATGGTAGCAACACAACTATATATGGTAGCAACACAACGATGGTTTTTTCAAATCTAACCACAACTTTTTTTTCTAAGTTTCCCAGAAATGGAGTCCCATACCCCCATTATTTGGTACAGATACCCCCAAGGGGTATGGATACCCCTGGTTATGAACCCCCTACCCCTAGGGGGTTCTGGTATTGCGCTTGTTACCACTCAGACTTCTGGACACAGTTGGTGTCGCACACTGTCTTCGTCAGCTTTTATCTTCTTCAGAATTATCTGGTGTTTTTCTGTTCTCTTTTGTTTGGTTGTGAGGTTTTGTTTGGTTGTGAGGTTTTGTTTGGTTGTGAGGTTTTGTTTGGTTGTGAGGTTTTGTTTGGTTGTGAGGTTTTGTTTGGTTGTGAGGTTTTGTTTGGTTGTGAGGTTTTGTTTGGTTGTGAGGTTTTGTTTGGTTGTGAGGCTTTTTTTGTGAGGTTTTGTTTGGTTGTGAGGTTTTGTTTGGTTGTGAGGCTTTTTTGTGAGGTTTTGTTTGGTTGTGAGGTTTTGTTTGGCTGTGAGGTTTTGTTTGGCTGTGAGGTTGTTTTGTTTGGTTGTGAGGTTTTGTTTGGTTGTGAGGTTTTGTTTGGCTGTGAGGTTTTGTTTGGCTGTGAGGTTGTTTTGTTTGGTTGTGAGGTTTTGTTTGGCTGTGAGGTTTTGTTTGGCTGTGAGGTTGTTTTGTTTGGTTGTGAGATTTTGTTTGGTTGTGAGGTTTTCTTTGTGAGGTTTTCTTTGGCTGTGAGGTTGTTTTGTTTGGTTGTGAGGTTTTGTTTGGCTGTGAGGTTGTTTTGTTTGGTTGTGAGGTTTTGTTTGGTTGTGAGGTTTTCTTTGGCTGTGAGGTTTTGTTTGGCTGTGAGGTTGTTTTGTTTGGTTTTGTTTGGTTGTGAGGTTTTGTTTGGTTGTGAGGTTTTGTTTATTTGTGAGGTTTTGTTTGGCTGTGAGGTTGTTTTGTTTGGTTGTGAGGTTTTGTTTGGTTGTGATATTGTTTTGTTTGGTTGTGAGGTTTTGTTTGGTTGTGATATTGTTTTGTTTGGTTGTGAGGTTTTGTTTGGCTGTGAGGTTGTTTTGTTTGGTTGTGAGGTTGTTTTGTTTGGTTGTGTGGTTTTGTTTGGTTGTGAGGTTTTGTTTGGCTGTGAGGTTTTGTTTGGTTGTGAGGTTTTGTTTGGTTGTGTGGTTGTTTTGTTTGGTTGTGTGGTTGTTTTGTTTGGTTGTGTGGTTGTTTTGTTTGGTTGTGAGGTTTTGTTTGGCTGTGAGGTTGTTTTGTTTGGTTGTGAGGTTTTGTTTGGTTGTGAGGTTGTTTTGTTTGGTTGTGTGGTTGTTTTGTTTGATTGTGAGGTTGTTTTGTTTGGTTGTGAGGTTGTTTTGTTTGGTTGTGAGGTTTTGTTTGGCTGTGAGGTTGTTTTGTTTGGTTGTGAGGTTTTGTTTGGTTGTGAGGTTGTTTTGTTTGGTTGTGAGGTTTTGTTTGGTTGTGAGGTTGTTTTGTTTGGTTGTGAGGTTGTTTTGTTTGGTTGTGAGGTTTTGTTTGGTTGTGAGGTTGTTTTGTTTGGTTGTGAGGTTTTGTTTGGTTGTGAGGGTGTTTTGTTTGGCTGTGAGGTTTTGTTTGGCTGTGAGGTTTGTTTGGCTGTGAGGTTTGTTTGGCTGTGAGGTTTTGTTTGGCTGTGAGGTTTTGTTTGGCTGTGAGGTTTTGTTTGGTTGTGAGGTTGTTTTGTTTGGTTGTGAGGTTGTTTTGTTTGGTTGAGGTTGTTTTGGTTCAGACTTGACTTTCGTGGTTTAGTCATTGTCAGATAGTCTCTCAGCCTCTTAAGAGCATAAAGAAAGAACACTGTAGCAGGCCTTCTGGCCCTTTCGAGGCAGGTCCAAGTCTCCCACCGGCTTCAGCCAATGCCTTAACCTAGTCAGGTAAACCTTTCACATTTTGGTCCCACTAAGAAAAGGGCTTAATTTTATTGTTTGAAAAGTAATTGCAGGCATTTCTCGACGTGACTATTTTTAAGGAGATTCCTGAGGCTGTGTGCTCGCCTCCTGGCCCCTAACTTGCTGCTATTCTCCTTGCTTGGTACGTTGGTACCTACTCCTATCATAGGAGTCTAACCCGAGTTAAATGTCACCAGGTTACTTTCACCTAGCAATTGAAGAAGGTAACACAGTGGGAGCAATAAGAATAATTACAAGTGACGACACTGTAGCCCCCAAGGATGAGACCACGGCCCAAGCACTAAGAGACAAGCATCCAACCAGGGACATCATAGCCATCAACGACAACCCTGAGGAAGACCCCATCACTGAACAATTAATTTTGCCAGAATCGGAAGTCTATAAGGCGATCGTGTCATTTCCAGCAGGATCTGCAGGAGGTTACACTGGAATTCGACCTCAGCACCTCAAAGAGATGGTAAATCCAGTACTCGGTGAATCTGCATCAATTCTTCTCACCGAGTTAACAACTTTCGTCAACAATTGCCTGGCTGGGCGAATCCCAGAAGAAATTAAACCTTTCTTTTTTGGAGCCTCACTATGTGCTTTGAAGAAGAGGGATGGGGAATCAGACCCATTGCAGTTGGAAACACTCTTCGCCGTCTCGTTGCTAAAGCAGCAGTGAGAAACATTCGCCTAGAAGCTGCCACTTTACTCCAGCCACACCAACTGGGCTTTGGGGTCTCTCAAGGCAGTGAAGCTGCAGCTCATGCAGCAAGGGCCTACATCAGGGACCTACCAGAAGACAAGGCCATAGTCAAACTTGATTTTAGAAATGCCTTTAATATGGTGAAGAGAGATGCTGTTTTGCCAGTTGTTCGGGTTCGGTTCCCCAGTCTCTTTCCCTTCATTTCAGCCGGCTACAGCAAACCCTCAATTCTTTTGTTTGGAGAACATGAAATTCAATCATCAGAGGGTGTTCAGCAGGGTGACCCACTCGCTCCACTTCTCTTCTGCTTGGCAGTAAGAGAACTAACTTCCAGCCTACGCAGTGAGCTCAATATCTGGTACCTGGATGATGGCACTCTTGCAGGTACTGAAGAGTCCCTCGTGGGGGACCTACAACTGGTGAAAACACAGGGAGAAGACTTGGGACTCATCCTCAATCCCTCCAAGTGTGAAATCATCACAGCAAGCCAGGAAATAATCAATGCTGTGCGAAGAATCCTCCCAGAAGTCTCTACTACCACTCCGTCCAACAGTACCCTCTTGGGAGCACCGCTGGGTCACCAGGCCATCGATACTGTCCTCAGGGACAAATTGAATGACCTGATGAGAATGGAGGAGAGAATAAGCGATCTTGATGCCCATGATGCTCTGTATCTCCTCACAAGGTGTCTTACTATGCCAAGACTCGCTTACTTCTTGAGGTGTGCACCCTCTTTTGACAACCCAACACTCGATGAATATGATGCACACCTGAGATCAACTTTTAAGAAGGCACTGAACCTGTCACTAGAGGATCAGCAATGGGATCAGGCAATCCTCCCAGTGCGACTGGGAGGTATAGGGGTGCGCAAAGCAACACATGTTGCTTTACCTGCTTTTCTGTCTTCGTGTTTGGCTTCCAGTGCATTAGTCAAGAAGATTGTTCCCGAACGCTTGAGAGACGTGGTAGGAGCTCAAGACCCCAGGTGTCTTGAAGTCTGTAAAGGTGGGACACCTTTACAGACTCCTCCAGTAGACCAGCTCCTCCCAAACAGCACAAACAGTCTCACTGGGACAAACCGATCATGGAAAAAATCGCCAACACAGTGCTCTCCAATGCTTCAGGAAAGAACAAAGCTCGTCTCCTGGCAGTGAAGGCACCACACTCAGGAGATTTCCTGTTAGCTGTTCCCAATTCCTCCCTGGGCACCCGTCTCGACCCACAGGCCATTCGGATTGGTGTTGCTCTTCGCCTAGCCGCCCCCATCCTCACCGAACATAGGTGTATTTGCGGCATGGCGACAGCTGATCAATTCGGACTTCATGGTCTCGTGTGCCACACAGCAGAAGGGAAGTATGCCAGACATGAGGAGATCAGTGACATAATAAAGAGAAGCCTCGCCACAGCCCGTTGCCCAGCTCAACGGGAACCCCAAGTACAGAGGTCTGATGGAAGTCAAAAGCGTCCTGATGGAGCCACTATGCTACCCTGGAAGGATGGAAAGCAGATTTTCTGGGACTACACCTGTGCTGCCACATTGGCAGACACCTACTTGCCATACTCTGTAGTGGAAGGGGGTGGAGCTGCCAGCCAAAGGGAGACCCAGAAGATCCGAAAATATGAAGACCTTCCCCCTTGCTATAACTTCATTCCAATAGGGTCGGAGACCCTTGGAGCATGGGGCAAGTGTGCTCTAAAGTTCCTCAAAGAGCTGGATGAAAAGCTCGTCATAGAAACCAAGAACCACAGGGCGACCAGCTTCCTCTTTCAGAGACTCAGTGTTGTGATCCAGAGAGGAAATGCCTGCAGCATTCTGGGCACGCGGCCCACCGCAGGGGAGCTGGACGAAGTATTCGAGATGTAGCTCTGAGTTACCTATGTTGTTTTACTTTCTGATGTATTTTTGTGAATGTTTGGCCAATGTATTTTGTCTTTAAATAAAACATACCTGAAATATAGGGGGTGGTAGGAGAAAATTCTCAAACAGCTTCAGGGAGAACCTTGAGTTTTCCCTGAAGCAAGTTTATTCTTTTCTCTGAGGATGAGGGTCCCCATGACAGTTCTAGAGGTGGTACCTCCCTATATATATATATATATATATATATATATATATATAAATATATATATATATATACATATATATATATATAAATATATATATATATATATATATATATATATAAATATATATATATATATATATATATACAGGGTGTTTCAAAAATATATTATACGTAATTAACAATTGTGATAGAAACTCAATCTGAGATTTTAATTATGTCACCTGGGACCCCTCGGTCCATGGGGGCGCTGCCCCCCTGGTTCGTTGTCCATGGGGCCCCTTCCCACCTGTCCCCCGCTCCATTCCTCTGCTCATTTCACACCCATTTCTCCTACCATCACTTTGAAAGAGGTTATTAAGCTTTGAAGTTAGTGAGGCAGTGTTGTAGTGGCGCTACGGTTGTCTGGTTGTGATTGTGGTGGTTGTGATTGTGGCTGTGGTTGTGATTGTGGCTGTGGTTGTGGTGGTTGTGATTGCTGTGCTGTTGGTCTAGTCTGCGCTTACCATTTGTAGTTGAAGGGGGTCGATTTACCTATAAATGATCTCAACATTGTAGTTACAACAGCCGAGTTAATGTTGTAGTTAGAGCAACAGAGTTATAAGTGTTCATATTTCGTAATTTCTGAGCACCTCAATTGAACTTCCGACTCATGTTCAAAGGGAACTTCCATGTGTGTGTGTGTTCAATGTGGGAACAAACGACACAGACAGTCGGAAATGACTGCCTGTTTGTCGGTCATCACCACAAGGTGGAGAGGACGTGAAGAGGACGTTAATAACCTCTTACTTCTGCTGCTGGGAGGACGACCTTTGAGGTATTCGATTGAGTGTCCAGCATTCAACTCTTCAACGAGCAAGGATCTTGCTGTCGTTAAATGAAATTGGGAACACCAGTCGTGTGTTGCCACACTATTCTGTATGATAGTTACATTGTGGGAACACCAGCAGTGTTGCTACACTATTCTATATGATAGTTACATTGTGGGAACACCAGCAGTGTTGCTGCACTATTCTATATGATAGTTACATTGTGGGAACACCAGCAGTGTTGCCACACTATTCTATATGATAATTACATTGTGGGAACACCAGCAGTGTTGCTACACTATTCTGTATGATAGTTACATTGTGGGAACACCAGCAGTGTTGCTACACTATTCTGTATGATAGTTACATTGTGGGAACACCAGCAGTGTTGCTACACTATTCTATATGATAGTTACATTGTGGGAACACCAGCAGTGTTGCTACACTATTCTATATGATAGTTACATTGTGGGAACACCAGCAGTGTTGCCACACTATTCTATATGATAGTTACATTGTGGGAACATCAGTCGTGTGTTGCCACACTATTCTATATGATAGTTACATTGTGGGAACACCAGCAGTGTTGCTACACTATTCTGTATGATAGTTACATTGTGGGAACACCAGCAGTGTTGCCACACTATTCTGTATGATAGTTACATTGTGGGAACACGAGCAGTGTTGCCACACTATTCTGTATGATAGTTACATTGTAGGAACACAGCAGTGTGTTGCTACACTATTCTGTATGATAGTTACATTGTGGGAACACCAGCAGTGTTGCTACACTATTCTATATGATAGTTACATTGTGGGAACACCAGCAGTGTTGCCACACTATTCTGTATGATAGTTACATTGTGGGAACACCAGTCGTGTGTTGCTACACTATTCTGTATGATAGTTACATTGTGGGAACACCAGCAGTGTTGCTACACTATTCTATATGATAGTTACATTGTGGGAACACCAGCAGTGTTGCCACACTATTCTGTATGATAGTTACATTGTGGGAACACAAGCAGTGTTGCCACACTATTCTGTATGATAGTTACATTGTGGGAACACCAGTCGTGTGTTGCCACACTATTCTGTATGATAGTTACATTGTGGGAACACCAGCAGTGTTGCTACACTATTCTGTATGATAGTTACATTGTGGGAACACCAGCAGTGTTGCTACACTATTCTATATGATAGTTACATTGTGGGAACACCAGCAGTGTTGCCACACTATTCTATATGATAGTTACATTGTGGGAACACCAGCAGTGTTGCCACACTATTCTGTATGATAATTACATTGTGGGAACACCAGCAGTGTTGCTACACTATTCTGTATGATAGTTACATTGTGGGAACACCAGCAGTGTTGCTACACTATTCTGTATGATAGTTACATTGTGGGAACACCAGCAGTGTTGCCACACTATTCTGTATGATACATTGTGGGAACACCAGCAGTGTTGCCACACTATTCTGTATGATAGTTACATTGTGGGAACACCAGCAGTGTTGCTACACTATTCTGTATGATAGTTATATTGTGGGAACACCAGTCGTGAGTTGCCACACTATTCTGTATGATAGTTACATTGTGGGAACACCAGCAGTGTTGCTACACTATTCTGTATGATAGTTACATTGTGGGAACACCAACAGTGTTGCCACACTATTCTGTATGATAGTTACATTGTGGGAACACCAGCAGTGTTGCTACACTATTCTGTATGATAGTTACATTGTGGGAACACCAGCAGTGTTGCTACACTATTCTATATAATAGTTACATTGTGAGATCAGCGGTGTTCTGTTGATCAACCACACTGTTGTTGTCATTGGTCTGCAGGCTTATGTTGATGCCCCATCTTACAGTTTCCCATGAAAGTTGTGTTGAGGTTGTAGAGAGGTTGGGGAAGGCAATCCTGCATCCCCCTACATATATATGAGGGGAGATTGTGTGAGCCAGGAGAGTTTGGGATGGAAAATCGTACCCCCACAAAAGCAAAGTTGCTGTGGGGATTTTGTAGGGGTGACAGAGGGGAGGGGGACTTGTCTCACACATACAGCAGGGGAAGGGGTGACAGAGGGGAGGGAGGGGAGGGGGACTTGTCCCACACATACACAGAAGGGGAAGGATGACAGAGGGGAGGGAGGGGAGGGGGACTTGTCTCACACATACAGAAGGGGAGGGGGGACTTGTCTCACACATACAGAAGGGGAGGGGTGACAGAGGGGAGGGAGGGGAGGGGGACTTGTCTCACACATACAGCAGGGGAGGGGTGACAGAGGGGAGAGAGGGGAGGGGGACTTGTTTCACACATACAGAAGGGGAGGGGTGATAAAGGGGAGTGAGGGGAGGGGGACTTGTCTCACACATACAGCAGGGGAGGGGTGACAGAGAGGGAGGGGGGGGGACTTGTCTCACACATACAGCATGACAGAAGGGAGGGAAGGGGACTTGTCTCACACATACAGAGGGGAGGGGGACTTGTCTCACACATACAGCAGGGGAGGGGTGACAGAGGGGAGAGAGGGGAGGGGGACTTGTTTCACACATACAGAAGGGGAGGGGTGATAAAGGGGAGTGAGGGGAGGGGGACTTGTCTCACACATACAGCAGGGGAGGGGTGACAGAGGGGAGGGAGGGGAGGGGGACTTGTCTCACACATACAGCAGGGGAGGGGTGACAGAGGGGAGGGAGAGGAAGGGGACTTGTCTCACACATACAGCAGGGGAGGGGGACTTGTCTCACACATACAGCAGCGGAGGGGGACTTGTCTCACACATACAGCAGGGAAGGGGGACTTGTCTCACACATACAGCAGGGGAGGGAGACTTGTCTCACACATACAGCAGGGGAGGGGGACTTGTCTCACACATACAGCAGGGGAGGGGGACTTGTCTCACACATACAGCAGGGGAGGGGGACTTGTCTCACACATACAGCAGGGGAGGGGGACTTGTCTCACACATACAGCAGGGGAGGGGGACTTGTCTCACACATACAGCAGGGGAGGGGGACTTGTCTCACACATACAGCAGCGGAGGGGGACTTGTCTCACACATACAGCAGGGGAGGGGGACTTGTCTCACACATACAGCAGGGGAGGGAGACTTGTCTCACACATACAGCAGGGGAGGGGGACTTGTCTCACACATACAGCAGCAGAGGGGGACTTGTCTCACACATACAGCAGGGGAGGGGGACTTGTCTCACACATACAGCAGGGGAGGGGGACTTGTCTCACACATACAGCAGGGGAGGGGGACTTGTCTCACACATACAGCAGCGGAGGGGGACTTGTCTCACACATACAGCAGGGGAGGGGGACTTGTCTCACACATACAGCAGGGGAGGGAGACTTGTCTCACACATACAGCAGGGGAGGGGGACTTGTCTCACACATACAGCAGCGGAGGGGACTTGTCTCACACATACAGCAGAGGAGGGGGACTTGTCTCACACATACAGCAGGGGAGGGAGACTTGTCTCACACATACAGCAAGGGGGACTTGTCTCACACATACAGCAGGGGAGGGGGACTTGTCTCACACATACAGCAGGGGAGGGGGACTTGTCTCACACATACAGCAGGGGAGGGGGACTTGTCTCACACATACAGCAGCGGAGGGGGACTTGTCTCACACATACAGCAGGGGAGGAAAATGTGGAATGTACTTAACGTGGAATAGTTATGGGTGGGCCCCCAACTCCTTTCATCCCAGGGGCCCCTGTGATACTCACCCTTACGCACACCGTCATAAGGCTGAGAATAGCGCCAGAACCGATTATTTACCCACGGGACAATATAACCTGATAGACTGAATTGAATCTCGTTATTCGATACAACTCTAGGAAATAGGAAGAGATCAATTTGAAACGTATATATGTATATATCACACGATACCTATATACAAAAATCACACAATACATACAAAAATCATATACAAAAATCACACAAAATACACAAAAATCATATATATATATATATATATATATATATATATATATATATATATATATATATATAAATATATATATATATATATAAATCACGTTCGAGAAAATGTTAATCTCGTAAGAGTTTTCATCCATTAAGAGAAGAGAGAATTTTGTTTCCAGTCTCATCTATAAAGGATTGAATCCTCTTTCATCAGTAGGTAGATGGAGTCCAGTCTTGCAACAAGCTTTGCAATACGCTTAAAGCTGCACTCTCAAGCTGGCGATAAACTCTCATTGCGTTACACCCCTCAGAAGGCACCTTGAGGCTGGGGGGCTCTTCATCCAGGGTAATGGAGTCAATCTTGTGCCATGGATGGAGTCTGTATTGTTTGTGTCAGGCCTGGTATGACTCGTATGGATTTAGCGCTGTCGGTAAGTGTAATTATATCTGTGTTGGTTGATTAATGGGGTTTAAAGTCTGTCTACTACACGAGGGGTTTGCTAATGTGGTTTCAAGACTATCTACTACACGAGGGGTTTGCTAATGAGGTTTCAAGACTACTACACGAGGGTCATTAAGGCTGCATGTCGTCAGACACCACCAGTCAAGAATACTTTAATACCTGGAATACTGATTATATATACTGAGGGAGATTATTTCCCAGTAAAAGTAGGCCTTAGGCTGTGATGTGTGATGTCACCGTGGTTGTTCAATATATTTATAGATGGAGTTGTAAGAGAAGTGAATGCGAGGGTCTTGACAAGAGGTGTGGAGTTCAAGATCAAGAATCTAACACAAAGTGGGAGTTGTCACAGTTGTATTTTGCTGATGACACTGTGCTTTTGGCAGATTCTGAAGAGAAGTTGCAGAGGTTGGTGGATGAGTTTGGTAGGGTGTGTAGAAGAAGAGAATTTAAAATGAGTATAGGAAGAGAAGGGTGATGATAATTCGTTCGTGTGTGTGTGTGTGTGAGAGAGAGAGAGAGAGAGAGAGAGAGAGAGAGAGAGAGAGAGACTTCCTACGATTTAACATAAAATGCTTGTCAAAGCCAGGAGCTGTGACTCGACCCTTGCAGATACAGTTAGGCGAGTACAGGCAGCAGGCGGGGCCAGGAGCTGTGACTCGACCCTTGCAGATACAGTTAGGCGAGTACAGGCAGCAGGCGGGGCCAGGAGCTGAGACTTGAACAATGCAACCACAACTCGGCGAGTCTTTTCATCCAAGGAATTAGAGCTACTCTCCACTTCCTCGTAATAACCCTAATTACTTTTCATTCTCAGCCTCTGAATATAACTATTGGCATTATAATAATTATTATTATTTGCTAGAGCTCCCAGGAAAGGACACAGGCTGCAGATTTGAGACAGAGTTTGACTCTATGTAGAGCTTTATCTAAACAAAGACTTTATAAAGCTCTACACTGTGAAACATGGCAAAGCTCTTCACAGAGCGAGGCATGACATGACAAAGCTCTTCACAGAGCGAGGCATGACATGACAAAGCTCTTCACAGAGCGAGGCATGACATGACAAAGCTCTTCACAGAGCGAGGCATGACATGACAAAGCTCTTCACAGAGCGAGGCATGACATGACAAAGCTCTTCACAGAGCGAGGCAAGACATGACAAAGCTCTTCACAGAGCGAGGCATGACATGACAAAGCTCTTCACAGAGCGAGGCATGACATGACAAAGCTCTTCACAGAGCGAGGCATGACATGACAAAGCTCTTCACAGAGCGAGGCATGACATGACAAAGCTCTTCACAGAGCGAGGCATGACATGACAAAGCTCTTCACAGAGCGAGGCATGACATGGCAAAGCTCTTCACAGAGCGAGGCATGACATGACAAAGCTCTTCACAGAGCGAGGCATGACATGACAAAGCTCTTCACAGAGCGAGGCATGACATGGCAAAGCTCTTCACAGAGCGAGACATGACATGACAAAGCTCTTCACAGAGCGAGGCATGACATGACAAAGCTCTTCACAGAGCGAGGCATGACATGACAAAGCTCTTCACAGAGCGAGGCATGACATGACAAAGCTCTTCACAGAGCGAGGCATGACATGACAAAGCTCTTCACAGAGCGAGGCATGACATGACAAAGCTCTTCACAGAGCGAGGCATGACATGACAAAGCTCTTCACAGAGCGAGGCATGACATGACAAAGCTCTTCACAGAGCGAGGCATGACATGACAAAGCTCTTCACAGAGCGAGGCATGACATGACAAAGCTCTTCACAGAGCAACATGACTCATTAAAGCTCTAAACAGACCAGAACGTCGATCCACTAAACGCTCGTTCACCAAAGCTTTTCCAGCAGCATCTGAACGCTAAAGCTGAACAAGAGATAATGCAGCTCCAATATTTAGGGGGAATGGTAAAGCTCAATGAGAGGGAGCAATGAGGGAGGCTTTAATCATATGGAGAGGGAGTAATCAATAGCCTGTGATGGCAGCATTCTCAGCTACGTGAGGTTGGATGCGCGCTGCCATCCCTCGTTGCTATGGTAACTTCTCCAAACAGATTGTGAAAGCTGAGTGGAGATATTTTTCCAGCATCTCTGGGGGGGATGTTGGTCTGTGTTACCCAGGAGCATGTCTGGGGATGCTGTGCTAGTCAGGAGCATGTCTGGGGGATGCTGTGTTACCCAGGAGCATGTCTGGGGGATGCTGTGTTACTTAGGAGCATGTCTGGAGATGCTGTGCTACCCAGGAACACGTCTGGGAGATGCTGGGCTAGCTAGGAGCATGTCTGGGGGATGCTGTGCTACCCAGGAGCATGTCTGGGGGATGCTGTGCTACCCAGGAGCATGTCTCGGGGATGCTGTGCTACCCAGGAGCATATCTCGGGGATGCTGTGCTACCCAGGAGCATATCTCGGGGATGCTGTGCTACCCAGAAGCATGTCTGGTGGATGCTGTACTACCCAGGAGCATGTTCGGGGATGCTGTGCTACCCAGAAGCATGTCTCGGGATGCTGTCCTACCCAGGAGCATATCTGAGGATGCTGTGCTACCCAGGAACATGTACGGGGATGCTCTGCTACCCAAGAGCATGTCTGGGGGATGCTGCTGTGTATGCTATCAGGGACCATCTCTGGAGGATAATGCTGTGCGTGGTACATGGAAGCATCTCTGGGGGATGCTGGGCTTCCCAGGAGCATCTCTGGGGATGCTGGTCTGTGCTGCAGAGAAGTATCTCTGGGACTCTTTCTCCAGGGACACAGTGCTCCTGCTAGTGGTATTTTCCAATTTAAAATATAGAATACCTGGACTCGCATGCAGGTGCTGCTATTGTGGACACGTCAGTTTCCTACTTCAATTCTGAAGGATTTGTGCTTGATCAGCCAGGCTGTGATCGGATTGCGTGAGGCCAGCATTAACAACCTAGTTGATCAGGCCCTGATACACACCCACGGCCTGGCCATAAACCAGGCCGCAGGTACAGCCGGTTCAACCTCCAGGTAGACTCCAGGTAGACTCCAGGTAGACTCCAGGTAGACTCCAGGTATGCTAGATGATTTGTAGGGAGTGTGATCCATGACTCTTCTGTCATTAAACGGATTATTGCATATTGATTTATACTGTTGTGAATTGTAGTAGGGTATTGTGACTGTGTTGTGAATTGTAGCAGCCAGGGTATTGTGACTGTGTTGTGAATTGTAGCAGCCAGGGTATTGTGACTGTTGTGAATTGTAGCAGCCAGGGTATTGTGACTGTGTTGTGAATTGTAGCAGCCAGGGTATTGTGACTGTTGTGAATTGTAGCAGCCAGGGTATTGTGACTGTGTTAGTTGTGAATTGTAGCAGCCAGGGTATTGTGACTGTGTTAGTTGTGAATTGTAGCAGCCAGGGTATTGTGACTGTTAGTTGTGAATTGTAGCAGCCAGGGTATTGTGACTATGTTAGTTGTGAATTGTAGCAGCCAGGGTATTGTGACTGTGTTAGTTGTGAATTGTAGCAGCCAGGGTATTGTGACTGTGTTAGTTGTGAATTGTAGCAGCCAGGGTTTTGTGACTGTGTTAGTTGTGAATTGTAGCAGCCAGGGTATTGTGACTATGTTAGTTGTGAATTGTAGCAGCCAGGGTATTGTGACTGTGTTAGTTGTGAATTGTAGCAGCCAGGGTATTGTGACTATGTTAGTTGTGAATTGTAGCAGCCAGGGTATTCTGTGTTAGTTGTGAATTGTAGCAGCCAGGATATTCTGACTGTGTTAGTTGTGAATTGTAGCAGCCTGGGTATTCTGACTGTGTTAGTTGTGAATTGTAGCAGCCAGGGTATTGTGGCTGTGTTAGTTGTGAATTGTAGCAGCCAGGGTATTCTGACTGTGTTAGTTGTGAATTGCAGCAGCCAGGGTATTGTGGCTGTGTTAGTTGTGAATTGTAGCAGCCAGGGTATTCTGTGTTAGTTGTGAATTGTAGCAGCCAGGATATTCTGACTGTGTTAGTTGTGAATTGTAGCAGCCTGGGTATTCTGACTGTGTTAGTTGTGAATTGTAGCAGCCAGGGTATTGTGGCTGTGTTAGTTGTGAATTGTAGCAGCCAGGGTATTCTGACTGTGTTAGTTGTGAATTGCAGCAGCCAGGGTATTGTGGCTGTGTTAGTTGTGAATTGTAGCAGCCAGGGTATTCTGTGTTAGTTGTGAATTGTAGCAGCCAGGATATTCTGACTGTGTTAGTTGTGAATTGTAGCAGCCTGGGTATTCTGACTGTGTTAGTTGTGAATTGTAGCAGCCAGGGTATTGTGGCTGTGTTAGTTGTGAATTGTAGCAGCCAGGGTATTGTGGCTGTGTTAGTTGTGAATTGTAGCAGCCAGGGTATTGTGACTGTGTTAGTTGTGAATTGTAGCAGCCAGGGTATTGTGACTATGTTAGTTGTGAATTGTAGCAGCCAGGGTATTGTGACTGTGTTAGTTGTGAATTGTAGCAGCCAGGGTATTGTGACTGTGTTAGTTGTGAATTGTAGCAGCCAGGGTATTGTGGCTGTGTTAGTTGTGAATTGTAGCAGCCAGGGTATTGTGGAGATGTTTTTATTTGGATTTTGTGACTGATGAAATATATTCTGCCTTCTCTACACCCTGCCTTCCCTACACCCTGCCTTCCCTACACCCTGCATTTTCTACACCCTGCCTTCCCTACACCCCCGCCTTCCTTACACCCTATCTGCCTTACACCCTGCCTTCCTTACACCTTTTCTTCCCTGCACCCTGCCTCATTTCCTTACATTTACCGTTCCTCCCTACCCACCCTGCCACTTCTCAAATCTGTCACCTTCCCCTATACCCTGCCTCTTACACACTGCCTCTGCCATACCCTCTTCTTGCCCTTACACCCTGCATCTTACACCCTGCATCTTACACCCTGCCTGCTTGCTCTACACCCTGCCTCTGCCATACCTACTTCTTGCCCTGACACCCTGCCTTCCCTACACCCTGCCACCCCTACACCCTGCCACCCCTACACCCTGCCACCCCTACACCCTGCCACCCCTACACCCTGCCACCCTTACACCCATCACAGCACAGCAGCAGTGCTGATACATAACATAAGAATTACATAACTCTTTCAGCATTTATATGATATGCAAATGAAATTAGGACCATACCCAAGGGTAATGTTACTCTTAGTACACATGCAAATTCCTGGCCAGAACACGCCGGAAACTGAACACTGAGCCTTTAGAGAATATTCATAGGCGCAGTATGCGCAGTGGGAGGGAAGTGATGGAGGGAAGATGGAATCCTTGGAGGTAATGTATGGGAGAGGACGTGAGGGAAGAGGTGGGAGGATGTAGGGGAAGTGAGTGAGGAAGAGCTGGAGCGCAGAGTAACGTGGCTTGGTAAAGCTCTGTTCAGTGGAGCAGGATAAAGCTCTGCAAAATGTGAACCATGACTTGATAAAGCTCTACACAGTGGAACATGACAGAAAGCTCTACCCACCAAAACGTAGCTTGGTAAAGCTTTACACAGCTAAACACTTGTTAAAGCTCTACATAGTGAAATACGACTTGATAAAGCTCTACAAAGAGTGAAACACAACTTGATAAAGTTCTACACAGAGTGAAACATGACAAAGCTCTACATAGAGCCTCTATATTGCAGAAGAGCCACAGTATTGTGACTTACTCGATAAGATTCCCAGTGTTCCTTTAGCCACTCTGGCGATAAATGGTCAGCCAGACGTTAAGCCACAAGTAATAGTGAGAATTATAGGTGAGATAGTGATTCGCCTCTACTCCCAGACACCTACAAATCGCCCACAATTCCAAAAGAGACTTGAAAACCTCTTGATATCACCACCTGAGTCGAAATGTCAGATATCTCCTTCCATTTTTATTTAGCGAGTGTGTGTGCGGGGGGGGGGGGGGAGGAGCCGCAATACCCTGACTGCTACAATTCACAACTAACAGCCACAATACCCTGACTGCTACAATTCACAACTAACAGCCACAATACCCTGACTGCTACAATTCACAACTAACAGCCACAATACCCTGACTGCTACAATTCACAACTAACAGCCACAATACCCTGACTGCTACAATTCACAACTAACAGCCACAATACCCTGACTGCTACAATTCACAACTAACAGCCACAATACCCTGACTGCTACAATTCACAACTAACAGCCACAATACCCTGACTGCTACAATTCACAACTAACAGCCACAATACCCTGACTGCTACAATTCACAACTAACAGCCACAATACCCTGACTGCTACAATTCACAACTAACAGCCACAATACCCTGACTGCTACAATTCACAACTAACAGCCACAATACCCTGACTGCTACAATTCACAACTAACAGCCACAATACCCTGACTGCTACAATTCACAACTAACAGCCACAATACCCTGGTTACACTAGATGTGCTCGGTGTGATGCTCTCCCCAAGATCCTTTTTCTTGAGTGAGTTTTGAGGCCTTTGACTCTGTGGTCTTTTGTCGTTCCTCAAACTTCATAATTTTGCGTTTGCTGGGGTTAAACTCCAGGAGCCATTTGTCAGACCAGGCTTACAGCCTGTCCAGATTCCCTTGTAGGCTTACCTGATCCTCGTCCGCTTGTATTATTCTCGTTAATTTAACATCATCTGCAAACAGGGACACCTCTGACTATCCCTTCCGTCATGTCATTCACATATACCATGAACAGCACTGGACCCAGGACTGACCCTTGTGGAACCCCACTCGACACATGCACCCATTCTGACACTTCGTCTCTCGCCAACACTCGTTGTTTCCTTCCTGTCACGTATTCGCTGATCCATTTCAGTACTTTCCCTGCTGTTCTTGCCTGCTACTCTAGATTTTCAACCAGTCTCTTGTGTGATACTGTATCGACAGCCTTCATACAGTCTAAGAAGATGCAGTGTACCTATCGCTTTATCTCCTGTTTTCTGTCACCTTGTCATAGAACTCCAATAATTTTTTGATGTAGGATTTTTCTTCCCTGAAACCGTGCTGGTTGTCATGTATGAGCACATTCCTTTCTAGGTTCTCCACCATTGTAATGATAATCTCCATAACTTTACATACATGTCAGTGACACTGGGCTGTAGTTTAGGGCAGCCTGTCTCCTTAAATAGTGGGACTACATTTGCTGTCTTTCACACCTCAGATAGTTGCTGTATTCTGATAGATTTATTGAAGATAATTGTTAGTGGTGCACACAGTGCCTCTACTCCCTCTTGAAGATAATTGTTAGTGGTGCACACTGTGCCTCTACTCCCTCTTGAAGATAATTGTTAGTAGTGTACACAGTGCCTCTACTCCCTCTTGAAGATAATTGTTAGTGGTGCACTCAGTGCCTCTACTCCCTCTTGAAGATAATTGTTAGTAGTGTACACAGTGCCTCTACTCCCTCTTGAAGATAATTGTTAGTGGTGCACACTGTGCCTCTACTCCCTCTTGAAGATAATTGTTAGTGGTGTACACAGTGCCTCTACTCCCTCTTGAAGATAATTGTTAGTGGTGTACACAGTGCCTCTACTCCCTCTTGAAGATAATTGTTAGTGGTGTACACAGTGCCTCTACTCCCTCTTGAAGATAATTGTTAGTAGTGTACACAGTGCCTCTACTCCCTCTTGAAGATAATTGTTAGTGGTGCACTCAGTGCCTCTACTCCCTCTTGAAGATAATTGTTAGTGGTGCACACAGTGTCTCTGTTCCGTCTCTCAGGACCCAAGGGGAGATATTATCTGGGCCCACCGCCGTCGAGGTATCTAGTTCCCCTAGCGGTTTCTTCACCACCTCCTCAGTTGTGTGCAGTATGTCCAGCACTTGCTGGTGCACCCTACCACCTTGATTTGCCGGAAACCTCTCTGTCTCCACTGTGAATACCCCCCTGAATTTTGAGCTGAGCTCTTCACATACTTCCTGGTCGTTCCGTGTGAGCTTTCCTCCTTCCTTCCTCAACCTGATCCTTGACCGTTGCTGTACTTCTGTTGTATGTGTGTGTGTGATTAGAACAATTACATCCGTTAAACGGTAACGACAAACGATTACATCCATTAAACGGTAACGACAAACGATTACATCCGTTAAACAGTAACGACAAACGATTACATCCGTTAAACGGTAACGACAAACGATTACATCCGTTAAACAGTAACGACAAACGATTACATCCGTTAAACAGTAACGACAAACGATTACATCCGTTAAACGGTAACGACAAACAGGTTATCCTGCCGTTATCCCAGAATTAAAAAAACAACGGAAGTTGTGATTCTCATTCAGGATAAAATCATTTATTTTTTTCCCGTTGTTTTTCAACTGACGAAAATTAAGGAGAATTCATGAAATTTTTTGAGAAAAAAAAAAAGGAATAAAAGCGATGGTTCTGTATGTTCCCCTCCCCCCTCCCCTTCCCCCTGCCCCCCCTCCCCTTCCCCCTGCCCCCCTCCCCTTCCCCCTGCCCCCCTCCCCTTCCCCCTGCCCCCCTCCCCTTCCCCCTGCCCCCCCTCCCCTTCCCCCTGCCCCTCTCCCCTTCCCCCTGCCCCCCTCCCCTTCCCCCTGCCCCCCTCCCCTTCCCCCTGCCCCCCTCCCCTTCCCCCTGCCCCCCTCCCCTTCCCCCTGCCCCCCTCCCCTTCCCCCTGCCCCTCTCCCCTTCCCCCTGCCCCCACTCCCCTTCCCCCTGCCCCCTCCCCTTCCCCCCTCCCCCTGCCCCTCTCCCCCTGCCCCCTCTCCCCCTGCCCCTCTCCCCCTGCCCCCCTCCCCTGCCTCCCCTCTCCCTGCGTCCCCTCCCCCTGCCTCCCCTCCCCCTGCCTCCCCTCCCCTTGCCTCCCCTCCCCCTGCCTCCCCTCCCCCTGCCCCCCTCCCCCTCCCCCTGCCTCGCCCTTTTCCTACCTTCTACTTACCCTGCCCTCTCCTCCGTACCCTGGCTCATCCAAACCCTGCCTCCTCCATACCCTGCCTCCTCCATACCCTGCCTCCTCCATACCCTGCCTCCTCCATACCCTGCCTCCTCCGTACCCTGGCTCATCCATACCCTGCCTCCTCCATACCCTGCCTCCTCCATACCCTGGCTCATCCACACCCTGCCTCCTCCGTACCCTGCCTCCTCCGTACCCTGCCTCCTCCATACCCTGCCTCCTCCATACCCTGCCTCCTCCGTACCCTGGCTCATCCATACCCTGCCTCCTCCATACCCTGCCTCCTCCGTACCCTGGCTCATCCATACCCTGCCTCCTCCATACCCTGCCTCCTCCGTACCCTGGCTCATCCACACCCTGCCTCCTCCGTACCCTGCCTCCTCCGTACCCTGCCTCCTCCATACCCTGCCTCCTCCATACCCTGCCTCCTCCGTACCCTGGCTCATCCATACCCTGCCTCCTCCATACCCTGCCTCCTCCGTACCCTGGCTCATCCATACCCTGCCTCCTCCATACCCTGCCTCCTCCGTACCCTGGCTCATCCATACCCTGCCTCCTCCGTACCCTGGCTCCTCCGTACCCTGCCTCCTCCATACCCTGCCTCCTCCGTACCCTGGCTCATCCATACCCTGCCTCCTCCATACCTTGCCTCCTCCGTACCCTGGCTCATCCATACCCTGCCTCCTCCGTACCCTGGCTCCTCCATACCCTGCCTCCGTACCTTGCCTCTTTACCTTACCTCTTTCCCCTGCCTCCCCTGCACCCTACCTCCTCTTCCCTTCCCGTGAGAGGCAGAATTACCTGTTTAAAGTTATATGGTGACTTTGATAACTTTACCTAACTTAAATGACAATTTAAACTTATTAAGAATATATCAGGTCGTACACACACACACACACATACACACACACATACACACACATACACACACACACACATACACACACACACATACACACACACAAACACACACACACATGCACACA
>NW_027195027.1:920000-950000 GCF_038502225.1 Cherax quadricarinatus
CAATCACTGTAACCACAATCACTACCACTATCACCACCACTGTAACCACACTATCACCATCACTATCACAATCACCACTGTAACCACAATCACTACCACTATCACCACCACTGTAACCACAAATACCACTATCACCACCACTGTAACCACAATCACTACCACTACTTTCACCACCACTGTAACCACAATCACTACCACTATCACCACCACTGTAACCACAATCACTACCACTATCACCACCACTGTAACCACAATCACTACCACTATCACCACCACTGTAACCACAATCACTACCACTATCACCACCACTGTAACCACAATCACTATCACCACCACTGTAACCACAATCACTACCACTATCACCACCACTGTAACCACAATCACTACCACTATCACCACCACTGTAACCACAATCACTACCACTATCACCACCACTGTAACCACAATCACTACCACTATCACCACCACTGTAACCACAATCACTACCACTATCACCACCACTGTAACCACAATCACTACCACTATCACCACCACTGTAACCACAATCACTACCACTATCACCACCACTGTAACCACAATCACTACCACTATCACCACCACTGTAACCACAATCACTACCACTATCACCACCACTGTAACCACAATCACTACCAGTACCACTACCCCCCCTCAACAAGACAACCACCACCACTTCCAAGATCACCACACCCTCAAACTCCCACCAACACTTCCCCTACCTAAACCACCACCACTCGCTACCAGCATTCCCCCCACTATCACAATCTCCCTCCCACCCATCACAGCTATCAGCAGCTGACAGCTGGCGCGTGAGTGCACAACAGTCAGCTTTTAACAGCAGGAACGTGCTGGCACAACCAATGAGGCCATAATGGCTCTACACCACCCATGATATCAAAATTTAGAACCCATTCTGACGCCCTGGGTGAGAGAGAACCCATTCTGGCACCCTGGGTGAGGGGAGGGAACCCACAGGGAGAGGTCATACACAAATTATGAAACTCCAATACAGAATTGAACGTTTTTTTTATCCTAATCTTTGTGTGTGTGTGTGTGTGTGTGTGTGTGTGTGTGTGTGTGTGTGTGTGTGTGTGTGTGTGTGTGTGTGTGTGTGTGTAAAATCATTGCCAATTTAGGTGTTACGGTGTGAATCTCGTTTGTCTAGATTTCCAGTGGCTGCCTTCAAGCTGGCCCAGCTTGACGACCCTGGTAAAGCTGGCCCAGCTTGACGACCCTGGTAAAGCTGGCCCAGCTTGACCCTGGTAAAGCTGGCCCAGCTTGACGACCCTGGTAAAGCTGGCCCAGCTTGACGACCCTGGTAAAGCTGGCCCAGCTTGACGACCCTGGTGAAGCTGGCCCAGCTTGACGCTGGGTGACAGAAGCGTCACCGCCCCCGTGGCTGGTTCCAGACCAGGCCTCCCAGTTGTTGGTACTAGCCATATGCAATCCAACATATGGACCACAGCCTGGCTAATCAGAAACGAACTTTAACTGATATCTGCTGGTGCGCTGGAAATTGCCCTATGTTTAAATGAAGGATATTGAAGAGTCTTGGACCTCTTACACTTAGTTACTTCTTGCATTCTTTGGAAGTATTTTGAAATATCTGCCCAGCTTTTGCTATCGTGGGGAGAGATTTCAGTGTGTAAATTTGGCACTAGAAAATTTTATACTTGACACTTATGATAAGATAAGATAAGATTTCGTCTAACCCCGGAGGGTTATAACCCGTCAGTGCGTCATCGAGGACTGAATATTTCCAGTCCTTATATGCGACCAGTCGACTTCTATTTGCTTGTGAACAGGACCTATCGAAATCCACCCGCCGGGAATAAGGTGCGGTGAATGACCTGCCTTGTATGGGCCAGTAGGCCTTCTGCAGTGCTCCTCCATTCCTATGTTCTTATGAAGGTTCTCTGTACAGTCTGCAGATCTGCACTTCCACCTGCCTTGAAAGGTGCTGTTAGTGTACAGCAATATTCCGTCCTAGATAGAACAAGCGAGTTAAAGTCGTTATTGGCTTGGCATTTCTTGTTTTGAAGGTTCTAATTATCCAATCTATTGACATGCCATGTTTTGAAGGTTCTAGTTATCCAATCTACTGACATGTCATGCTAAGGATACGACAGGAGAGGATGAACCTGCAAGATTAGATCTTCTGTTCACCTCAAGTATATTTGACATAGATTAAATAGAATTTGATAGTTTTCTTGGCTCTCTAATTCTATTTCACGTTTTACTCTTCAGTCAAGACACTAAGTGTCTTATTCATCACGAAAGATACCCAAGTGTGTGAGAGAGACACTTGTGCTCTTTGTAGGTACGACATTATCACTCCTGAATCTCCCACATTTATCTTACACACACACCACACACACGCACACGCACACACACACACACACACACACACACACCACACACACACACGCACGCACACACACACACACACACACACACACACACGCACACACACACACACCACACACCACACACACACACACACCACACACACACCACACACCACACACACACACACACACACACACCACACACACCACACACCACACACACACACACACCACACACACACCACACCACACACACACCACACACCACACACACACACACCACACACACACCACACACACCACACACACACATCACACACACACACACACACAACACACACGCACACCACACACACCACACACACGCACACCACACACACGCACACCACACACGCACACCACACACGCACACCACACACGCACACCACACACACACACGCACACCACACACACACGCGCACACACACACACACACACACACACACACACACACTTCAAAGGGTGATTTCTGCTGGTGACTGTAAGAGTCCGGTTATTAACCTTCAACAACGCAAGATTTACACTCTTCGCACGCAGCGACGCTCGCGTTGAATAACTGACCAGATCATCAATTGATGTATAGCGTTGATGAGTAATATTCATCAACAATTCTTACGATTCATACCTGTTCCATTCTTGTCACAGGTTCAAAAGTGGTTTTAATTGTCGTGGTGATGGCTATTTTAGCAACCAGGGGACGTTGGTTATTGGAAGGTAGGTGACGGCCACAACTGTGACCCAACCAAGAGTTTTTATGGTGGAGTAGAGAGACTGGATGCAGTCTATCGAGGTTGAAGGACTGATCACCATCTATCAAGGCTAAGGGACTGACCACCATCTATCAAGGCTAAGGGACTGACCATCATCTATCAAGGTTGTGGGACTGACCACCATCTATCAAGGTTAAGGGACTGACCACCATCTATCAAGGTTAAGGGACTGACCATCATCTATCAAGGTTAAGGGACTGACCACTATCTATCAAGGCTGAGGGACTAACCACCATCTATCAAAGCTGTGGGACTGACTACCATCTATCAAGGCTGTGGGACTGACTACCAACTATCAAGGCTGTGGGACTGACTACCATCTATCAAGGCTGTCGGACTGACTACCATCTATCAAGGCTGTGGGACTGACCACCATCTATCAAGGCTGTGGGACTGACCACCATCTATCAAGGCTAAGGGACTGACCAAAATCTATCAAGGCTGAGGGACTGATCACCATCTATCAAGGCTGAGGGACTGACCACCATCTATCAAGGCTGAGGTACTGACCACCATCTATCAAGGCTGAGGGACTGACCACCATCTATCAAGGCTGAGGGACTGACCACCATCTATCAAGGCTGAGGGACTGACCACCATCTATCAAGGCTGAGGGACTGACCACCATCTATCAAGGCTGAGGGACTGACCACCATCTATCAAGGCTGAGGGACTGACCACCATCTATCAAGGCTGAGGGACTGACCACCATCTATCAAGGCTGAGGGACTGACCACCATCTATCAAGGCTGAGAGACTGACCATCATCTATCAAGGCTGAGGGACTGACCACCATCTATCAAGGCTGAGGGACTGACCACCATTTATCAAGGCTGAGGGACTGACTACCATCTATCAAGGTTGAGGGACTGACCACCATCTATCAAGGCTGAGGGACTGACCACCATCTATCAAGGCTGAGGGACTGACCACCATCTATCAAGGCTGAGGGACTGACCACCATCTATCAAGGCTGAGGGACTGACCACCATCTATCAAGGCTGAGGGACTGACCACCATCTATCAAGGCTGAGGGACTGACCACCATCTATCAAGGCTGAAGGACTGACCACAATCCATAAATGTTAAGGGACTGAATGGTGGACCAGTAGGCCTACGGTGCAATTTGAGGTGTCACGTCACTTTGTGAGGTGTTGGCTCACTGAGTGAGGTGATACCTTACTTTCTAATGTGAAATGTTCATGTCTTCCTGTTTCTCTAAAGATGTGTAAGTACATGAAAGCGCTCATGTTCCCCTGTGTATTTTTCACTGTGCATAGCAGTAAGGGAGGGAGTGAGGGAGATAGTAAGGGAGGAATAGAGTAGGGAGGGAGTGAGGGAGAGGGTAAGGGAGGGAGATAGTAAGGGAGGGAGATAGTAAGGGAGGAATAGAATAGGGAGGGAGTGAGGGAGAGGGTAAGGGAGGGAGATAGTAAGGGAGGGAGATAGTAAGGGAGGAATAGAATAGGGAGGGAGTGAGGGAGATAGTAAGGGAAATATAGGGTAGGGAGGGAGTGAGGGAGATAGTGAGTGAGGGAGGGAGTGAGGGAGATAGTAAGGGAATATAGGGTAGGGAGGGAGTGAGGGAGATAGTGAGTGAGGGAGGGAGTGAGGGAGATAGTAAGGGAAGTAGAGGGTAGGGAGGGAGTGAGGGAGATAGTGAGTGAGGGAGGGAGTGAGGGAGATAGTAAGGGAAGTAGAGGGTAGGGAGGGAGTGAGGGAGATAGTGAGTGAGGGAGGGATTGAGGGAGATAGTAAGGGAAGTAGAGGGTAGGGAGGGAGTGAGGGAGATAGTGAGTGAGGGAGGGAGTGAGGGAGATAGTAAGGGAAGTAGAGGGTAGGGAGGGAGTGAGGGAGATAGTGAGTGAGGGAGAGAGTGAGGGAGATAGTAAGGGAAGTAGAGGGTAGGGAGGGAGTGAGGGAGATAGTGAGTGAGGGAGGGAGTGAGGGAGATAGTAAGGGAAGTAGAGGGTAGGGAGGGAGTGAGGGAGATAGTAAGGGAAGTAGAGAGTAGGGAGGGAGTGAGGGAGATAGTGAGTGAGGGAGGGAGTGAGGGAGATAGTAAGGGAAGTAGAGGGTAGGGAGGGAGTGAGGGAGATAGTGAGTGAGGGAGGGAGTGAGGGAGATAGTAAGGGAAGTAGAGGGTAGGGAGGGAGTGAGGGAGATAGTGAGTGAGGGAGGGAGTGAGGGAGATAGTAAGGGAAGTAGAGGGTAGGGAGGGAGTGAGGGAGATAGTAAGGGAGGGAGTGAGGGAGATAGTAAGGGAGGCAGTAATGGATGATAATGTTCAATATTTGATTAATGATGGAACTGGACCCAAATTCTTAAATTCTTGTGAGACTCCTACCCCTCCTTCCTTCCTTCACTCCTTCCTTCACTCCTTTCCCTCTCCACCCCTCTCTTTCATCCTTCCCTCTCTTCTTCTTTAATTCACCCTACCTTCCCTTCCTCTCCTTGCCTCTCTTGTTCTCCGTTCTCTTACCCTTCCCTTTCCAGCTCCCTGTTTATCGAGCTTTGTACAGTTCTTCCTCTTCCTATCTCGCCCAGGGTTGCTATCACTCTGTACCTTCAAGCAAATTGATTTATCAACTTTCATTTATATTCTACCCATCTCTCTCTCTCTCTCTCTCTCTCTCTCTCTCTCTCTCTCTCTCTCTCTCTCTCTTACACACACTAGCAATGAATCGACTCCTGCATCTACGAAGAGGCAAGTACACCGTAATTACGTAAAAAAATCTGTTTGTTTTTTTTTAAATCAAGGAAGAATTGTGCACAATACACAATGGTGAATAACAGAGAAGAGATGAGAAAAGCTGTGATGACAGCAGTGTTTATGAAACAGTGAGAGAGAGAGAGAGAGAAGCACTGGACATTTCTGGTGTTTTCCACTGAGTATGGCACCAGAGACTCTTGGGAAAATTGCAGTTACTGGGAACTGAAGGTTCTACACGGTCTCCTCAGTGATTACCTTCAAGGTAGATATCAAAGAGTAGTCCTCCGTGGGACAGAGTCAGCAAGACACACTACTGGTGTCAGAGTTCCACAGGGAAGTGTACTTGGGCCATTGTTATGGAATGTCGACTTCAGTAACCTTCTTCAGCTCATCCCAAAATCACATGTGTATACAGACGACTGTACTCTGACATTTACTTGGCCGAAAGAGGAAATGTCAGTTGCTCTAAGTTACATCAATTACTTACTGCTGTCAGTTGCATCAGTCACTAGATTACAGATATATCAGCGTACAGTAAACGATGGCAGGTAACATTTGCTTGTGAGAAAACACAAATGATGGTCTCTAGGCACCATGATGGTAATGCTGGAGCAGTGGTGACAATAATGGGAAAGTGTTGGTACCCAGGGATGAAGTTGATATCCTTGGGGTGAAATTTGACTCTAAACTGACCATGAAGAACCACGTTGTAAATCTTGCAAACAAGGCAGACAGGAAACTTACAGCACTTAGACGTCCCTCTCATCTGCTCGACAGTAGAGATTGCAAGATTATGTACGAGGCACAAGTGAGCTCACACCTTGAGTATCCTCCACTTTCTTGGATTGCCTGACCTCCGTCTCATCTGCGTCTTCTCGAGAGAATAGAGAAGAGAGCAAGACGACTCATCTCTGGCCTGGACCCAGCCTGGATATATCTGTCATTCCAGCAGAGCCTTCAACACAGGAGGGACGTGGGTAACCTTACTTTTATGTACAAGGTCATTACTGTCAAGGTACCACACTTAGGTCCACTCAGAGGAGAGTGAGAAGTGAGTTTCTGTACCACAAGACGGGCAGCTAGAAGACAGCTACTACACCACAAGACGGGCAGCTAGAAAACAGCTACTACACCACAAGACGGGCAGCTAGAAGACAGCTACTACACCAGAAGACGGGCAGCTGGAAGACAGCTACTACACTACAAGACGGGCAGCTAGAAGACAGCTGCTACACCACAAGACGGGCAGCTAGAAGACAGCTACTACACCACAAGACAGGCAGCAAGCAGCAACTTCACTCTGGCTGTAACCTTCTCCAAAACATCACTTCAACTGAGACAATTTATTCCAAGGATGACTCGAGTCCGGAACATTTTCGCACAGCATAATGACATCAACGAAATGAAGTGTAAATTGGGTTGGGCAAATGTTTTGTTAGTGGGATGGATTGTAAAGGACCTGCCTAGTATGGGCCAACAGGCCTGCTGCAGTGTTCCTCCTTTCTTATGTTCTTATGTAAGTTGACCAAATGAAATTGCTGGCCCACAGCTGGCTCCAACTTCATCCTGTTCCCTATATGTATGTATAATAAAAAGGCATCCAAATAAGTTATGTAGGTAATAAATATTAGCTTGTAAATGCAGTTAGGAACCTCAACCTAGCCTTGTAAATACTGTGTAAGAGAGAGAGAGAGAGAGAGAGAGAGAGAGAGAGAGAGAGAGAGAGAGAGAGAGAGAGAGAGAGAGAGAGAGAGAGAGAGAGAGGGTGGTTCCTTGATCGTGAACTTTACAAGCAACAATCCTCAACTAATCTAGAGTCCCTGGTACTGTCTTCCCAGAGGCAGGATATATCCTACACATGACCAAGGATTACTGCAGGATTGCAGGTGCTGACACACACACACACACACACACACACACACACACACACACACACACACACACACACACACACACACACACACACACACACAAACACACACACACATACACAAAGGATTCATACTTACCTTCAAGAAGAGGTACGATAAGGACCTTGGAGCAGCGAGAGAGTACGGGTACAGCAACAGTCTGGTTGACCAGGGCATCACCCCAAGACAGCGAGTATTACCCGAAGAAATTTAAAGCTTTGAGGGCAGAAATAAATTTAAGCTTAGAGATATGCTTTCTTGCTTTCTTAACTTAACTCGAGAAAGTATTCAAGTGCTTTTAGTCTTAAGGAGGAGTTAGGAGAAAGCTCTAAGCTTTAAGCTGAACTTAGAGAGGTCTAAGCTTTAAGCGTGACCAGCACTGAGTGCTGCTGCTACTGGTGACCAGCACTGAGTACTGCTGCTACTGGTGACCAGCACTGAGTGCTGCTGCTACTGGTGACCAGCACTGAGTACTGCTGCTACTGGTGACCAGCACTGAGTACTGCTGCTACTGGTGACTAGCACTGAGTACTGCTGCTACTGGTGACCAGCACTGAGTACTGCTGCTACTGGTGACCAGCACTGAGTACTGCTGCTACTGGTGACTAGCACTGAGTACTGCTGGTACTGGTGACCAGCACTGAGTGCTGCTGCTACTGGTGACCAGCACTGAGTGCTGCTGCTACTGGTGACCAGCACTGAGTACTGCTGCTACTGGTGACCAGCACTGAGTGCTGCTGCTACTGGTGACCAGCACTGAGTACTGCTGCTACTGGTGACCAGCACTGAGTGCTGCTACTACTGGTGACCAGCACTGAGTGCTGCTGCTACTGGTGACCAGAACTGAGTACTGCTACTGGTGACCAGCACTGAGTACTGCTGGTACTGGTGACTAGCACTGAGTACTGCTGCTACTGGTGACCAGCACTGAGTGCTGCTGCTACTGGTGACCAGCACTGAGTACTGCTGCTACTGGTGACTAGCACTGAGTACTGCTGCTACTGGTGACCAGCACTGAGTGCTGCTGCTACTGGTGACCAGCACTGAGTGCTGCTGCTACTGGTGACCAGCACTGAGTACTGCTGCTACTGGTGACCAGCACTGAGTGCTGCTGCTACTGGTGACCAGCACTGAGTGCTGCTGCTACTGGTGACCAGCACTGAGTGCTGCTGCTACTGGTGACCAGCACTGAGTGCTGCTGCTGCTGGTACTGGTGACCAGCACTGAGTACTGCTGCTACTGGTGACCAGCACTGAGTACTGCTGCTACTGGTGACCAGCACTGAGTACTGCTGCTACTGGTGACCAGCACTGAGTGCTGCTGCTACTGGTGACCAGCACTGAGTACTGCTGCTACTGGTGACCAGCACTGAGTGCTGCTGCTACTGGTGACCAGCACTGAGTACTGCTGCTACTGGTGACCAGCACTGAGTACTGCTGCTACTGGTGACCAGCACTGAGTACTGCTGCTACTGGTGACCAGCACTGAGTACTGCTGCTACTGGTGACTAGCACTGAGTACTGCTGCTACTGGTGACCAGCACTGAGTACTGCTGCTACTGGTGAGCACTGAGTACTGCTGCTACTGGTGACACTGAGCACTGAGTGAGTGCTGCTGCTACTGGTGACGAGCACTGAGTGCTGCTGCTACTGGTGACCAGCACTGAGTGCTGCTGCTACTGGTGACCAGCACTGAGTACTGCTGCTACTGGTGACTAGCACTGAGTACTGCTGGTACTGGTGACCAGCACTGAGTGCTGCTGCTACTGGTGACCAGCACTGAGTACTGCTGCTACTGGTGACTAGCACTGAGTACTGCTGCTACTGGTGACCAGCACTGAGTACTGCTGCTACTGGTGACCAGCACTGAGTACTGCTGGTACTGGTGACCAGCACTGAGTGCTGCTGCTACTGGTGACCAGCACTGAGTGCTGCTGCTACTGGTGACCAGCACTGAGTGCTGCTGCTACTGGTGACCAGCACTGAGTACTGCTGCTACTGGTGACCAGCACTGAGTACTGCTGCTGCTGGTGACCAGCACTGAGTGCTGCTGCTGCTGGTGACCAGCACTGAGTACTGCTGCTACTGGTGACCAGCACTGAGTACTGCTGCTACTGGTGACCAGCACTGAGTGCTGCTGCTACTGGTGACCAGCACTGAGTACTGCTGCTACTGGTGACCAGCACTGAGTACTGCTGCTACTGGTGACCAGCACTGAGTGCTGCTGCTGCTGGTGACCAGCACTGAGTTCTGCTGCTGCTGGTGACCAGCACTGAGTACTGCTGCTACTGGTGACCAGCACTGAGTGCTGCTGCTACTGGTGACCAGCACTGAGTACTGCTGCTACTGGTGACCAGCACTGAGTACTGCTGCTACTGGTGACCAGCACTGAGTTCTGCTGCTGCTGGTGACCAGCACTGAGTACTGCTGCTACTGGTGACCAGCACTGAGTGCTGCTGCTACTGGTGACCAGCACTGAGTGCTGCTGCTACTGGTGACTAGCACTGAGTGCTGCTGCTACTGGTGACCAGCACTGAGTACTGCTGCTACTGGTGACTAGCACTGAGTGCTGCTGCTACTGGTGACCAGCACTGAGTACTGCTGCTACTGGTGACCAGCACTGAGTACTGCTGCTACTGGTGACCAGCACTGAGTGCTGCTGCTACTGGTGACCAGCACTGAGTACTGCTGCTACTGGTGACCAGCACTGAGTACTGCTGCTACTGGTGACCAGCACTGAGTGCTGCTGCTACTGGTGACCAGCACTGAGTACTGCTGCTACTGGTGACCAGCACTGAGTGCTGCTGCTACTGGTGACTAGCACTGAGTACTGCTGGTACTGGTGACTAGCACTGAGTACTGCTGCTGCTGGTGACCAGCACTGAGTACTGCTGCTACTGGTGACCAGCACTGAGTACTGCTGCTACTGGTGACCAGCACTGAGTACTGCTGCTACTGGTGACCAGCACTGAGTACTGCTGCTACTGGTGACCAGCACTGAGTACTGCTGCTACTGGTGACCAGCACTGAGTACTGCTGGTACTGGTGACTAGCACTGAGTGCTGCTGCTACTGGTGACCAGCACTGAGTACTGCTGCTACTGGTGACCAGCACTGAGTGCTGCTGCTACTGGTGACTAGCACTGAGTACTGCTGCTGCTGGTGACCAGCACTGAGTACTGCTGCTACTGGTGACCAGCACTGAGTACTGCTACTGGTGACCAGCACTGAGTGCTGCTACTGGTGACCAGCACTGAGTGCTGCTACTGGTGACCAGCACTGAGTACTGCTACTGGTGACCAGCACTGAGTGCTGCTGCTACTGGTGACCAGCACTGAGTACTGCTACTGGTGACCAGCACTGAGTGCTGCTGCTGCTGGTGACCAGCACTGAGTACTGCTGGTACTGGTGACTAGCACTGAGTACTGCTGCTGCTGGTGACCAGCACTGAGTACTGCTGCTGCTGGTGACCAGCACTGAGTACTGCTGGTACTGGTGACCAGCACTGAGTACTGCTGCTGCTGGTGACCAGCACTGAGTACTGCTGCTACTGGTGACCAGCACTGAGTGCTGCTGCTACTGGTGACTAGCACTGAGTACTGCTGCTACTGGTGACCAGCACTGAGTGCTGCTGGTACTGGTGACCAGCACTGAGTGCTGCTGCTACTGGTGACCAGCACTGAGTACTGCTGCTACTGGTGACCAGCACTGAGTACTGCTGCTACTGGTGACTAGCACTGAGTGCTGCTGCTACTGGTGACCAGCACTGAGTACTGCTGCTACTGGTGACCAGCACTGAGTACTGCTGCTACTGGTGACCAGCACTGAGTGCTGCTGCTACTGGTGACCAGCACTGAGTGCTGCTGCTACTGGTGACCAGCACTGAGTACTGCTGCTACTGGTGACCAGCACTGAGTACTGCTGCTACTGGTGACCAGCACTGAGTACTGCTGGTACTGGTGACCAGCACTGAGTACTGCTGGTACTGGTGACCAGCACTGAGTACTGCTGCTACTGGTGACCAGCACTGAGTGCTGCTGCTACTGGTGACCAGCACTGAGTACTGCTGCTACTGGTGACCAGCACTGAGTACTGCTGGTACTGGTGACCAGCACTGAGTACTGCTGCTACTGGTGACCAGCACTGAGTGCTGCTGCTACTGGTGACCAGCACTGAGTACTGCTGCTACTGGTGACTAGCACTGAGTGCTGCTGCTACTGGTGACCAGCACTGAGTACTGCTGCTACTGGTGACCAGCACTGAGTACTGCTGCTACTGGTGACCAGCACTGAGTACTGCTGGTACTGGTGACTAGCACTGAGTACTGCTGCTACTGGTGACCAGCACTGAGTACTGCTGCTACTGGTGACCAGCACTGAGTACTGCTGCTACTGGTGACTAGCACTGAGTACTGCTGCTACTGGTGACCAGCACTGAGTACTGCTGGTACTGGTGACCAGCACTGAGTGCTGCTACTACTGGTGACCAGCACTGAGTACTGCTGGTACTGGTGACCAGCACTGAGTACTGCTGCTACTGGTGACCAGCACTGAGTACTGCTGCTACTGGTGACTAGCACTGAGTACTGCTGCTACTGGTGACCAGCACTGAGTACTGCTGGTACTGGTGACTAGCACTGAGTACTGCTGCTACTGGTGACCAGCACTGAGTGCTGCTGCTACTGGTGACCAGCACTGAGTGCTGCTGCTACTGGTGACCAGCACTGAGTACTGCTGCTACTGGTGAGCACAGCACTGGTGACCAGCACTACTGCTGCTACTGGTGACCAGCACTGAGTGCTGCTGCTACTGGTGACCAGCACTGAGTGCTGCTGCTACTGGTGACCAGCACTGAGCTGCTGCTACTGGTGACCAGCACTGCTACTGGTGACCAGCACTGAGTACTGCTGCTACTGGTGACCAGCACTGAGTGCTGCTGCTACTGGTGACCAGAACTGAGTACTGCTACTGGTGACCAGCACTGAGTGCTGCTACTGGTGACCAGCACTGAGTGCTGCTGCTACTGGTGACCAGAACTGAGTACTGCTACTGGTGACCAGCACTGAGTGCTGCTACTGGTGACCAGCACTGAGTACTGCTGCTACTGGTGACCAGCACTGAGTGCTGCTGCTGTGACCAGGACTGCTTGTGCTGCTGCTGTGACCAGGACTGCTTGTGCTGCTGTTGTGACCAGGACTGCTTGTGCTGCTGCTGTGACCAGGACTGCTGGTGCTGCTGTGACCAGGACTGCTGGTGCTGCTGCTGTGACCAGGACTGCTGGTGCTGCTACTGTAACCTGGACTGCTGGTGCTGCTGTGACCAGGACTGCTGGTGCTGCTGTGACCAGGACTGCTGGTGCTGCTGCTGTGACCAGGACTGCTGGTGCTGCTGCTGTGACAAGGACTGCTGGTGCTGCTACTGTGACCTGGACTGCTGGTGCTGCTGTGACCAGGACTGCTGGTGCTGCTGCTGTGACCAGGACTGCTGGTGCTGCTGTGAACAGGACTGCTGGTGCTGCTGCCGTGACCAGGACTGCTGGTGCTGCTACTGTGACCTGGACTGCTGGTGCTGCTGTGACCAGGACTGCTTGTGCTGCTGCTGTGACCAGGACTGCTGGTGCTGCTGTGACCAGGACTGCTGGTGCTGCTGCTGTGACCAGGACTGCTGGTGCTGCTACTGTGACCAGGGCTGCTGTTGCTGCTGTGACCATGACTGCTTGTGCTGCTGCTGTGACCAGGGCTGCTGGTGCTGCTGTGACCAGGACTGCTGGTGCTGCTATGACCAGGACTGCTGTTGCTGCTATGACCATGACTGCTGGTGCTGCTGTGACCAGGACTGCTTGTGCTGCTGCTGTGACCAGGACTGCTGGTGCCGCTGTGACCAGGACTGCTGGTGCTGCTACTGTGACCAGGAAGGCTGGTGCTGCTGTGACCAGGACTGCTTGTGGTGCTACTGTGACCAGGACTGCTGGTGCTGCTGTGACCAGGACTGCTGGTGCTGCTACTGTGACCAGGACTGCTGGTGCTGCTACTGTGACCAGGACTGCTGGTGCTGCTACTGTGACCAGGACTGCTGGTGCTGCTGCTGTGACCAGGACTGCTGGTGCCGCTGCTGTGACCAGGACTGCTGGTGCTGCTACTGTGACCGGGACTGCTGGTGCTGCTACTGTGACCAGGACTGCTGGTGCTGCTGCTGTGACCAGGACTGCTGGTGCTGCTGCTGTGAGCAGGATTGCTGGTGCTGCTGGTGTGACCAGGACTGCTGGTGCTGCTACTGTGACCAGGACTGCTGGTGCTGCTGCTGTGACCAGGACTGCTGGTGCTGCTACTGTGACCAGGACTGCTGGTGCTGCTGCTGTGACCAGGACTGCTGGTGCTGCTATGACCAGGACTGCTGGTGCTGCTACTGTGACCAGGACTGCTGGTGCTACTGTGACCAGGACTGCTGGTGCTGCTGCTGTGACCCCGGACTGCTGGTGCTGCTACTGTGACCAGGACTGCTGGTGCTGCTGATATGACCAGGACTGCGGGTGCTGCTGCTGTGACCAGGACTGCTGGTGCTGCTATGACCAGGACTGCTGGTGCTGCTACTGTGACCAGGACTGCTGGTGCTACTACTGTGACCAGGACTGCTGGTGCTGCTGCTGTGACCCGGACTGCTGGTGCTGCTACTGTGACCAGGACTGCTGGTGCTGCTGCTATGACCAGGATTGCTGGTGCTGCTGTGACCAGGACTGCTTGTGCTGCTGCTGTGACCAGGACTGCTTGTGCTGCTGTGACCAGGACTGCTGGTGCTGCTGCTGTGACCAGGACTGCTGGTACTGCTACTGTGACCAGGGCTGCTGGTGCTGCTGTGACCAGGACTGCTGGTGCTGCTGCTGTGACCAGGACTGCTGGTGCTGCTATGACCAGGACTGCTGGTGCTGCTACTGTGACCAGGACTGCTGGTGCTACTGTGACCAGGACTGCTGGTGCTGCTGCTGTGACCCCGGACTGCTGGTGCTGCTACTGTGACCAGGACTGCTGGTGCTGCTGATATGACCAGGACTGCGGGTGCTGCTGCTGTGACCAGGACTGCTGGTGCTGCTATGACCAGGACTGCTGGTGCTGCTACTGTGACCAGGACTGCTGGTGCTACTACTGTGACCAGGACTGCTGGTGCTGCTGCTGTGACCCGGACTGCTGGTGCTGCTACTGTGACCAGGACTCCTGGTGCTGCTGTGACCAGGACTGCTTGTGCTGCTGCTGTGACCAGGACTGCTGGTGCTGCTATGACCAGGACTGCTGGTGCTGCTACTGTGACAAGGACTGCTGGTGCTGCTGCTGTGACCAGGACTGCTGGTGCTGCTATGACCAGGACTGCTGGTGCTGCTACTGTGACCAGGACTGCTGGTGCTACTGTGACCAGGACTGCTGGTGCTGCTGCTGTGACCCCGGACTGCTGGTGCTGCTACTGTGACCAGGACTGCTGGTGCTGCTGATATGACCAGGACTGCGGGTGCTGCTGCTGTGACCAGGACTGCTGGTGCTGCTATGACCAGGACTGCTGGTGCTGCTACTGTGACCAGGACTGCTGGTGCTACTACTGTGACCAGGACTGCTGGTGCTGCTGCTGTGACCCGGACTGCTGGTGCTGCTACTGTGACCAGGACTCCTGGTGCTGCTGCTATGACCAGGATTGCTGGTGCTACTGTGACCAGGACTGCTTGTGCTGCTGCTGTGACCAGGACTGCTGGTGCTGCTGCTGTGACCAGGACTGCTGGTGCTGCTGCTGTGACCAGGACTGCTGGTGCTGCTACTGTGACCAGGGCTGCTGGTGCTGCTGTGACCAGGACTGCTGGTGCTGCTGCTATAACCAGGACTGCTGTTGCTGCTGCTATGACCAGGACTGCTGTTGCTGCTGTGACCAGGACTGCTTGTGCTGCTGCTGTGACCAGGACTGCTGGTGCCGCTGTGACCAGGACTGCTGGTGCTGCTACTGTGACCAGGAAGGCTGGTGCTGCTGTGACCAGGACTGCTTGTGGTGCTACTGTGACCAGGACTGCTGGTGCTGCTGTGACCAGGACTGCTGGTGCTGCTACTGTGACCAGGACTGCTGGTGCTGCTACTGTGACCAGGACTGCTGGTACTGCTACTGTGACCAGGGCTGCTGGTGCTGCTGTGACCAGGACTGCTGGTGCTGCTGCTATGACCAGGACTGCTGTTGCTACTGCTGTGACCAGGACTGCTGGTGCCGCTGCTGTGACCAGGACTGCTGGTGCTGCTACTGTGACCAGGACTGCTGGTGCTGCTACTGTGACCAGGACTGCTGGTGCTGCTGCTGTGACCAGGACTGCTGGTGCTGCTACTGTGACCAGGACTGCTGGTGCTGCTGCTGTGACCAGGACTGCTGGTGCTGCTACTGTGACCAGGACTGCTGGTGCTGCTGATATGACCAGGACTGCTGGTGCTGCTGCTGTGACCAGGACTGCTGGTGCTGCTATGACCAGGACTGCTGGTGCTGCTACTGTGACCAGGACTGCTGGTGCTACTACTGTGACCAGGACTGCTGGTGCTGCTGCTGTGACCCGGACTGCTGGTGCTGCTGCTGTGACCCGGACTGCTGGTGCTCCTACTGTGACCAGGACTGCTGGTGCTGCTGCTGTGACCAGGACTGCTGGTGCTGCTACTGTGACCAGGACTGCTGGTGCTGCTGCTGTGACCAGGACTGCTGGTGCTGCTGCTGTGACCAGGACTGCTGGTGCTGCTGCTGTGACCAGGACTGCTGGTGCTGCTACTGTGACCAGGACTGCTGGTGCTGCTATGACCAGGACTGCTGGTGCTGCTGTGACCAGGACTGCTGGTGCTGCTACTGTGACCAGGACTGCTGGTGCTGCTACTGTGACCAGGACTGCTGGTGCTGCTCCTGTGACCAGGACTTCTGGTGCTGCTGCTGTGACCAGGACTGCTGGTGCTGCTGTGACCAGGACTGCTGGTGCTGCTGCTATGACCAGGACTGCTTGTGCTGCTGCTGTGACCAGGACTGCTGGTGCTGCTGCTATGACCAGGACTGCTGGTGCTGCTGCTGTGACCAGGATTGCTCGTGCTGCTGCTGTGACTAGGACTGCTGGTACTGCTGCTGTGACCAGGACTGCTGGTGCTGCTGCTGTGACCAGGACTGCTGGTGCTGCTGCTGTGACCAGGACTGCTGGTGCTGCTGTGACCAGGACTGCTGGTGCTGCTGCTGTGACCAGGACTGCTGGTGCTGCTGCTGTGACCAGGACTGCTGGTGCTGCTACTGTGACCAGGACTGCTGGTGCTGCTGCTATGACCAGGACTGCTGGTGCTGCTGCTGTGACCAGGACTGCTGGTGCTGCTGTGACCAGGACTGCTGGTGTTGCTGTGACCAGGACTGCTGGTGCTGCTGTGACCAGGACTGCTGGTGCTGCTGTGACCAGGACTGCTGGTGCTGCTGCTGTGACCAGGACTGCTGGTGCTGCTGTGACCAGGACTGCTGGTGCTGCTGTGACCAGGACTCCTGGTGCTGCTACTGTGACCAGGATTGCTGGTGCTGCTGTGACCAGGACTGCTGGTGCTGCTGTGACCAGGACTGCTGGTGCTGCTACTGTGACCAGGACTGCTGGTGCTGCTGCTGTGACCAGGACTGCTGGTGCTGTTACTGTGACCAGGACTGCTGGTGCAGCTGTGACCAGGACGACTGGTGCTGCTACTGTGACCAGGACTGCTGGTGCTGCTGTGACCAGGACGGCTGGTGCTGCTGTGACCAGGACTGCTGGTGCTGCTGCTGTATCAAGGTTCTTAAACACTCTCTCTTCATTAATAAGTGTAAAGGGACCAAGACTCTTAAACACACTTGCTCCATTAATTATTAGAACAACATTCCCTTGACTGGCTGTCTTCAAGACGTAACTTGACAGGTTTTTCAAATCGTTTCCCGATTAGCCTGACTGTGGTGTATACGTTGCACTGCATATGGCTAGCACCAATAACCTGGATGATCGTGTGTGTGTGAATAATTAACTAGTACTTCGCACTAGTCAAATATACATATATATATATATATATATATATATATATATATATATATATATATATATATATATATATATATATATATATAATGTGACCTGAACTGGAGGTCAAGGTCAGTAAATTTCTGTAATGGTGGTGGTTAAGAATCGACAAAACATAACTCAGAGATAATAACCAGTTTGAGGCAGCGTGTTACATCAGGTTAAAATTACCTGGTAAGGAGGAGGAGGTATAATGGGGTGGGAGGTTAACATGATATATTACCATGTTAAATTTGTATGTAGCAGGTTAATCAATACTGGGAAAGATTCCATATATGGAATTTCTTTGTATTACTCCTATGCTGATTTTCCTGCCTGGGTTAACTGGGGTCCCTTTAGTGTCTGGGTTAACTGGGGTCCCTTTAGTGTCTGGGTTAACTGGGGTCCCTTTAGTGTCTGGGTTAACTGGGGTCCCTTTAGTGTCTGGGTTAACTGGGGTCCCTTTAGTGGCTAGGTTAACTGGGGTCCCTTTAGTGGCTGGGTTAACTGGGGTCCCTTTAGTGGCTAGGTTAACTGGGGTCCCTTTAGTGTCTGGGTTAACTGGGGTCCCTTTAGTGTCTGGGTTAACTGGGGTCCCTTTAGTGTCTGGGTTAACTGGGGTCCCTTTAGTGGCTGGGTTAGCTGGGGTCCCTTTAGTGTCTGGGTTAACTGGGGTCCCTTTAGTGGCTGGGTTAACTGGGGTCCCTTTAGTGTCTAGGTTAACTGGGGTCCCTTTAATGTCTGCGTTAACTGGGGTCCCTTTAGTGTCTGGGTTAACTGGGGTCCCTTTAGTGGCTGGGTTAACTGGGGTCCCTTTAGTGTCTGGGTTAACTGGGGTCCCTTTAGTGTCTGGGTTAACTGGGGTCCCTTTAGTGTCTGGGTTAACTGGGGTCCCTATAGTGGCTGGGTTAACTGGGGTCCCTTTAGTGTCTGGGTTAACTGGGGTCCCTTTAGTGGCTGGGTTAACTGGGGTCCCTTTAGTGGCTGCGTTAACTAACTGGGGGGTCCCCGTAGAGGCTGGGTTAACTAACTGGGGGTCCCTTTAGTGGCTGGGTTAACTGGGGTCCCTTTAGTAGCTGGGTTAACTGGAGTCCCTTTAGTGGCTGGGTTAACTGGGGTCCCTTTAGTGTCTGGGTTAACTGAGGTCCCTTTAATGTTTGGGTTAACTGGGGTCCCTTTAGTGGCTGGGTTAACTGGGGTCCCTTTAGTGGCTGCGTTAACTAACTGGGGGGTCCCCGTAGAGGCTGGGTTAACTAACTGGGGGTCCCTTTAGTGGCTGGGTTAACTGGGGTCCCTTTAGTGGCTGGGTTAACTGGAGTCCCTTTAGTGGCTGGGTTAACTGGGGTCCCTTTAGTGGCTGGGTTAACTGGAGTCCCTTTAGTGGCTGGGTTAACGGGTCCCTTTAGTGGCTGGGTTAACTGGGGTCCCTTTAGCGACTGGGTTAACTGGGGTCCCTTTAGTGGCTGGGTTAACTGGGGTCCCTTTAGTGGCTGGGTTAACTGGGGTCCCTTTAGTGGGTGGGTTAACTGGCGTCCCTTTAGTGGCTGGGTTAACGGGTCCCTTTAGTGGCTGGGTTAACTGGGGTCCCTTTAGCGACTGGGTTAACTGGGGTCCCTTTAGTGGCTGGGTTAACTGGGGTCCCTTTAGTGGCTGGGTTAACTGGGGTCCCTTTAGTGGCTGGGTTAACTGGGTTCTCTTTAGTGGCTGGGTTAACTGGGGTCCCTTTAGTGGCTGGGTTTCCCTGGATGCCTGGTTTAACAAACTGGGGGTTTCCCTGGATGCCTGGTTTAACAAACTGGGGGTTTCCCTGGATGCCTGGTTTAACAAACTGGGGGTTTCCCTGGATGCCTGGTTTAACAAACTGGGGGTTTCCCTGGATGCCTGGTTTAACAAACTAGGGGTTTCCCTGGATGCATGGTTTAACAAACTAGGGGTTTCCCTGGATGCCTGGTTTAACAAACTAGGGGTTTCCCTGGATGCCTGGTTTAACAAACTAGGGGTTTCCCTGGATGCATGGTTTAACAAACTAGGGGTTTCCCTGCATGCCTAGTTTAACAAACTAGGGGTTTCCCTGGATGCCTGGTTTAACAAACTAGGGGTTTCCCTGGATGCCTGGTTTAACAAACTAGGGGTTTCCCTGGATGCCTGGTTTAACAAACTAGGGGTTTCCCTGGATGCCTGGTTTAACAAACTAGGGGTTTCCCTGGATGCCTGGTTTAACAAACTAGGGGTTTCCCTGGATGCCTGGTTTAACAAACTAGGGGATTCCCTGGATGCCTGGTTTAACAAACTAGGGGTTTCCCTGGATGCCTGGTTTAACAAACTAGGGGTTTCCCTGGATGCCTGGTTTAACAAACTAGGGGTTTCCCTGGATGCCTGGTTTAACAAACTAGGGGTTTCCCTGGATGCCTGGTTTAACAAACTAGGGGATTCCCTGGATGCCTGGTTTAACAAACTAGGGGTTTCCCTGGATTCCTGGTTTAACAAACTAGGGGTTTCCCTGGATGCCTGGTTTAACAAACTAGGGGTTTCCCTGGATGCCTGGTTTAAAAAACTAGGGGTTTCCCTGGATGCCTGGTTTAACAAACTAGGGGTTTCCCTGGATGCCTGGTTTAACAAACTAGGGGTTTCCCTGGATGCCTGGTTTAACAAACTAGGGGTTTCCCTGGATGCCTGGTTTAACAAACTAGGGGATTCCCTGGATGCCTGGTTTAACAAACTAGGGGTTTCCCTGGATGCCTGGTTTAACAAACTAGGGGATTCCCTGGATGCCTGGTTTAACAAACTAGGGGATTCCCTGGATGCCTGGTTTAACAAACTAGGGGATTCCCTGGATGCCTGGTTTAACAAACTAGGGGATTCCCTGGATGCCTGGTTTAACAAACTAGGGGTTTCCCTGGATGCCTGGTTTAACAAACTAGGGGTTTCCCTGGATGCCTGGTTTAACAAACTAGGGGATTCCCTGGATGCCTGGTTTAACAAACTAGGGGATTCCCTGGATGCCTGGTTTAACAAACTAGGGGTTTCCCTGGATGCCTGGTTTAACAAACTAGGGGTTTCCCTGGATGCCTGGTTTAACAAACTAGGGGTTTCCCTGGATGCCTGGTTTAACAAACTAGGGGTTTCCCTGGATGCCTGGTTTAACAAACTAGGGGATTCCCTGGATGCCTGGTTTAACAAACTAGGGGATTCCCTGGATGCCTGGTTTAACAAACTAGGGGTTTCCCTGGATGCCTGGTTTAACAAACTAGGGGATTCCCTGGATGCCTGGTTTAACAAACTAGGGGATTCCCTGGATGCCTGGTTTAACAAACTAGGGGATTCCCTGGATGCCTGGTTTAACAAACTAGGGGTTTCCCTGGATGCCTGGTTTAACAAACTAGGGGATTCCCTGGATGCCTGGTTTAACAAACTAGGGGATTCCCTGGATGCCTGGTTTAACAAACTAGGGGTTTCCCTGGATGCCTGGTTTACACAGTAACTGTTTCACTGTTCATCAGAAAAAAACATTGTATTTGGCCTTTTCTGTTTTTTTACTCGCTCAGTTGTGACTTGACAATGGTTTTCTGACGCCCGACCAGGTGAACTTACCTGTGGGTGACCCCCACCTGTGGTTGTGATGCTTGTGGGTGTGACCCCCACCTGTGGTTGTGATGCTTGTGGGTGTGATCCCCACCTGTGGTTGTGATGCTTGTGGGTGTGATCCCCACCTGTGGTTGTGATGCTTGTGGGTGTGACCCCCACCTGTGGTTGTGATGCTTGTGGGTGTGATCCCCACCTGTGGTTGTGATGCTTGTGGGTGTGATCCCCACCTGTGGTTGTGATGCTTGTGGGTGTGACCCCCACCTGTGGTTGTGATGCCTGTGGGTGACCCCCACCTGTGGTTGTGATGCTTGTGGGTGTGACCCCCACCTGTGGTTGTGATGCCTGTGGGTGACCCCCACCTGTGGTTGTGATGCTTGTGGGTGTGACCCCCACCTGTGGTTGTGATGCTTGTGGGTGTGACCCCCACCTGTGGTTGTGATGCCTGTGGGTGTGACCCCCACCTGTGGTTGTGATGCCTGTGGGTGTGACCCCCACCTGTGGTTGTGATGCTTGTGGGTGTGACCCCCACCTGTGGTTGTGATGCTTGTGGGTGTGACCCCCACCTGTGGTTGTGATGCCTGTGGGTGTGACCCCCACCTGTGGTTGTGATGCCTGTGGGTGTGATTCCCACCTGTGGTTGTGATGCTTGTGGGTGTGACCCCCACCTGTGGTTGTGATGCCTGTGGGTGTGGCCCCCACCTGTGGTTGTGATTCCTGTGGGTGTGACCCCCATCTGTGTTGTGATGCCTGTGGGTGTGACCCCCCACCTGTGATTGTGATGCCTGTGGGTGTGACCCCCACCTGTGGTTGTGATTCCTGTGGGTGTGACCCCCACCTGTGGTTGTGATGCCTTTGGGTGTGACCCCCACCTGTGGTTGTGATGTTTATGGGTGTGATTCCCACCTGTGGTTGTGATGTTTATGGGTGCGACCCCAGTTGTGGGTGTGACCCCAGTTGTGGGTGTGACCCCAGTTGTGGGTGTGACCCCAGCTGTGCCACTTCTCAGACTTACCTGTGGAAAAAAGAAACAACCATTAGTAGTGTGAAACTGTGTATAGAAACACAGCTATTTTCTGTGTATTTTAATGTAGTGTGTCCGTGTCCGTGCGTGAGAATGCGTGTGTTTATGTACGTGCGTGCGTGAGAATGTTTATGTATGTGGGTGCGTGAGAATGTGTGTGTTTGCTAGGGATTGTGTGTACTCGCCTATATGTGGTTGCAGGTGTCGATTCACAGCTCCTGGCCCCGCCTCTTCACTGACCGCTACTAGGTCCTCCCTACCCCTGCTCCACGAGCTTTATCATATCTCGTCTTAATTAAAACCATGTATGGTTCCCGCCTCCACTACGTCACTTTCTAGACTATTCCACTTCCTGACGACTCTATGACAGAAGAAATACTTCCTAACATCCATTTGACTCAGATGAGTCTTCAGCTTCCAGTTGTGTTCCCTTGTTGCTGTGTCCCCTTGTTGTTATGTCCCCTTGTTACTGTGTCCCCTTGTTATGTCCCCCTGTTACTGTGTCCCCTTGTTGTTATGTCCCCTTGTTACTGTGTCCCCTTGTTGTTATGTCCCCTTGTTACTGTGTCCCCTTGTTATATCCCCCTGTTACTGTGTCCCCTTGTTGTTATGTCCCCTTGTTACTGTGTCCTCTTGTTATGTCCCCTTGTTGCTGTGTCCCCTTGTTGTTATGTCCCCTTGTTACTGTGTCCTCTTGTTGTTATGTCCCCTTGTTACTGTGTCCCCTTGTTATGTCCCCTTGTTACTGTGTCCCCTTGTTGTTATGTCCCCTTGTTGCTGTGTCCCCTTGTTGTTATGTCCCCTTGTTGCTGTGTCCTCTTGTTGTTATGTCCCCTTGTTACTGTGTCCTCTTGTTGTTATGTCCCCTTGTTACTGTGTCCTCTTGTTGTTATGTCCCCTTGTTACTGTGTCCTCTTGTTGTTATGTCCCCTTGTTACTGTGTCCCCTTGTTATGTCCCCTTGTTACTGTGTCCTCTTGTTATGTCCCCTTGTTGTTATGTCCCCTTGTTACTGTGTCCCCTTATGTCCCCTTGTTACTGTGTCCCCTTGTTGCTGTGTCCCCTTGTTGTTATGTCCCCTTGTTACTGTGTCCCCTTGTTGTTATGTCCCCTTGTTACTGTGTCCCCTTGTTATGTCCCCTTGTTACTGTGTCCCCTTGTTGTTATGTCCCCTTGTTGCTGTGTCCCCTTGTTGTTATGTCCCCTTGTTGCTGTGTCCCCTTGTTGCTGTGTCCCCTTGTTGCTGTGTCCCCTTGTTGCTGTGTCCCCTTGTTGTTATGTCCCCTTGTTGCTGTGTCCCATCTCTGGAACATCCTGTCTCTGTCCACCTTGTCTATTCCACGCAGTATTTTATTTGTCGTTTGTATGTGTTTGTGTGTGTGTGTGTGCGTGCGTGCGCGTGTGTTTGTCTGTGTCTGAAAAAGCCGTCGACGCCTCTTGCGTAACAAGAAGAAACGACCTCTTGTCTAGCCTAGAACGGGACGACCTCTAGTCTGCAACAGAACGACTTCAACCCTAGAAAGGGACGACTTCTAGTCTACAACAGAACGACCTCAACCCTAGAACGGGACGACCTCTAGTGTAGCCTAGAACAGAATGACCTCTTGTCTTGCCTAGAACGGGACGACCTCTAGCCTAGAACATAAGGACCCCTAGTCTAGCTTAGAACATAACGACCCCTAGTCTAGCCTTGAATATAACGACCCCTAGTCTAGCCTAGAACATAACGAACCCTAGTCTAGCCTAGAACAGAACGACCCCTAGTCTAGCCTAGAACATAACGACCCCTAGTCTAGCCTAGAACATAACGACCCCTAGTCTAGCCTAGAACATAACGACCCCTAGTCTAGCTAGAACAGAACGACCCCTAGTCTAGCCTAGAACATAACGACCCCTAGTCTAGCCTAGAACAGAACGACCCCTAGTCTAGCCTAGAACATAACGACCCCTAGTCTAGCCTAGAACATGACCCCTAGTCTAGCCTAGAACATATTCTTGGTCAGAAAAGTGGCAGATGCAGTTCAGTGTAGATAAATGCAAGGTTCTGAAGCTCGGGAGTGCCCATAACCCTAGCACTTATAAATTAAATAATGTAGAACTTAGCCATACAGATTGCGAAAAGGACTTGGGGGTTATGGTGAGCAGCAACCTTAAACCAAGACAGCAATGCCTGAGCGTACGTAATAAGGCAAATAGATTACTGGGATTTATATCAAGAAGTGTAAGCAACAGAAGTCCAGAGGTCATACTGCAGCTTTATACATCATTAGTAAGGCCTCACCTAGATTATGCAGCTCAATTCTGGTCTCCATATTACAGAATGGACATAAATTCGTTAGAAAACATTCAGCGTAGGATGACTAAATTAATACATAGCATTAGAAATCTTCCTTATGAAGAAAGATTGAAGACTCTTAAGTTACATTCACTTGTTAGTCGAAGAATGAGGGGAGACCTGATCGAAGTGTATAAGTGGATGTTGATAAAATAGACACATGTGCAACTCTTGGGAATCTTTATTGAGGAAACGTTTCGCCACACAGTGGCTTCATCAGTCCATACATAGGAGAAACTTGAAGAACAGGAGGAGAATGAGGTAATCAGTCCCTCAACCTTGAGTCGATGTGTTCAGTCCATCAATCTTGAGTAGAATACGGCAGATGAGCGGAGAAGCAGCTTATAAACCGTATGGCAGGAGAGGTGTAGCAGTCATAGGTAGTGTCACATTTGTCCAATGTGGAAGTAGGTTGTGCCCAAGAATTAGGCAAGCGAAGAATTCCTAAGTATTAAGATCCCATGATTGATGGACTGAACACATCGACTCAAGGTTGAGGGACTGATTACCTCATTCTCCTCCTGTTCTTCAAGTTTCTCCTATGTATGGACTGATGAAGCCACTGTGTGGCGAAACGTTTCCTCAATAAAGATTCCCAAGAGTTGCACATGTGTCTATTTTATCAACATGTCGGTTCTCCGAACCATTCATCTACAAAACTGTATAAGTGGAAGATAGGTATTAATAAAGGGGATATTAACAAGGTCTTGAGGATGTCTCTCCAAGAGAGAACCCGCAGTAATGGATTTAAATTAGATAAGTTTAGATTAAGAAAGGACATAGGAAAGTATTGGTTTGGAAATAGGGTAATTGATGAGTGGAACAGTCTACCTAGTTGGGTTATTGAGGCTAGGACTTTGGGTAGTTTCAAATTTAGGTTGGATAAGTACATGAGAGGGAGGGGTTGGATTTAAGTGGGACTTTCACATCAGAGCTTATTTCTTGGGTGGCATTGAAAATTGGGTTGGTCAAATGCTTGTTAGTGGGATGAATTGTAAAGGACCTGCCTAGTATGGGCCAGCAGGCCTCCTGCAGTGTTCCTCCTTTCTTATGGTTCTTATGTTATGTTCTTATAACGACCCCTAGTCTAGCCTAGAACAGAACGACCCCTAGTCTAGCCTAGAACATAACGACCCCTAGTCTAGCCTAGAACATGACCCCTAGTCTAGCCTAGAACAGAACGACCCCTAGTCTAGCCTAGAACAGAACGACCCCTAGTCTAGCCTAGAACAGAACGACCCCTAGTCTAGCCTAGAACATGACCCCTAGTCTAGCCTAGAACATAACGACCCCTAGTCTAGCCTAGAACAGAACGACCCCTAGTCTAGCCTAGAACATAACGACCCCTAGTCTAGCCTAGAATATAACGACCCCTAATCTAGTCTAGAACATAACGACCCCTAGTCTAGCCAAGAACATAACGACCCCTAGTCTAGCCTAGAACATGACCTCTAGTCTAGCCTAGAACATAACGACCTCTAGTCTAGCCTAGAACAGAACGACCCCTAGTCTAGCCTAGAACATAACGACCCCTAATCTAGCCTAGAACATGACCCCTAGTCTAGCCTAGAACATGACCCCTAGTCTAGCCTAGAACAGAACCCCTAGTCTAGCCTTGAACAGAACGACCCCTAGTCTAGCCTAGAACAGAACGACCCCTAGTCTAGCCTAGAACAGAACAACCCCTAGTCTAGCCTTGAACAGAACGACCCCTAGTCTAGCCTAGAACAGAACGACCTCTAGCCTAGAACAGAACGATCTCTAGCCTAGAACAGAACGACCTCTAGCCTAGAACAGAACGACCTCTAGCCTAGAACAGAACGACCTCTAGCCTAGAACAGAACGACCTCTAGCCTAGAACAGAACGACCTCTAGCTTAGAACAGAACGACCTCTAGCATAGAAGAGCACGACCTCTAGATGACGACCCCGTGCAAGGTCGTCAGGCCTGGTCTGTCCTCCGTGACTAAGAATAATAAAATACAACTTAACTTCGATTAAGAAATTCAGAGGGAGATAAAGGGGAGGTAAGGGGAGCAGGGGGAGGTAAAGGGGAGGTAAGGGGAGCAGGGGGAGATAAAGGGGAGGTAAGGGGAGCAGGGGGAGGTAAAGGGGAGGTAAGGGGAGCAGGGGGAGGTAAAGGGGAGGTAAGGGGAGCAGGGGGAGGTAAAGGGGAGGTAAGGGGAGCAGGGGGAGGTAAAGGGGAGGTAAGGGGAGCAGGGAGAGGTAAAGGGGAGGTAAGGGGAGCAAGGAGAGATAAAGGGGAGGTAAGGGGAGCAGGGGGAGGTAAAGGGGAGGTAAGGGGAGCAGGGGGAGGTAAAGGGGAGGTAAGGGGAGCAGGGAGAGGTAAAGGGGAGGTAAGGGGAGCAGGGGGAGGTAAAGGGGAGGTAAGGGGAGCAGGGGGAGGTAAAGGGGAGGTAAGGAGAGCAGGGGGAGGTAAAGGGGAGGTAAGGGGAGCAGGGGGAGGTAAAGGGGAGGTAAGGGGAGCAGGGGGAGGTAAAGGGGAGGTAAGGGGAGCAGGGTGAGTTAATGGGGAGGTAAGGTGAGCTGGGGGAGGTAAAGGGGAGGTAAGGGGAGCAGGGAGAGGTAAAGGGAAGGTAAGGGGAGCAGGGGGAGTTAATGGGGAGGTAAGGGGAGCAGGGGGAGGTAAAGGGGAGGTAAGGGGAGCAGGGAGAGGTAAAGGGGAGGTAAGGGGAGCAGGGGGAGGTAAAGGGGAGGTAAGGGGAGCAGGGAGAGGTAAAGGGGAGGTAAGGGGAGCAGGGGGAGGTAAAGGGGAGGTAAGGGGAGCAGGGGGAGGTAAAGGGGAGGTAAGGGGAGCAGGGGGAGGTAAAGGGGAGGTAAGGGGAGCAGGGAGAGGTAAAGGGGAGGTATGGGGAGCAGGGGGAGGTAAAGGGGAGGTAAAGGGGAGGTAAGGGGAGCAGGGAGAGGTAAAGGGGAGGTAAGGGGAGCAGGGGGAGGTAAAGGGGAGGTAAGGGGAGCAAGGAGAGATAAAGGGGAGGTAAGGGGAGCAGGGGGAGGTAACGGGGAGGTACGGGGAGCAGGGAGAGATAAAGGGGAGGTAAGGGGAGCAAGGAGAGATAAAGGGGAGGTAAGGGGAGCAGGGGGAGGTAAAGGGGAGGTAAGGGGAGCAGGGAGAGATAAAGGGGAGGTAAGGGGAGCAGGGGGAGATAAAGGGGAGGTAAGGGGAGCAGGGGGAGTTAAAGGGGAGGTAAGGGGAGCAGGGAGAGATAAAGGGGAGGTAAGGGGAGCAGGGGGAGATAAAGGGGAGGTAAGGGGAGCTGGGGGAGGTAAAGGGGAGGTAAGGGGAGCAGGGGGAGGTAAAGGGGAGGTAAGGGGAGCAGAGAGAGATAATGGGTAGTTAAGGGGAGCAGGGGGAGATAAAGGGGAGGTAAGGGGAGCAGGGGGAGGTAAAGGGGAGGTAAGGGGAGCAGGGGGAGATAAAGGGGAGGTAAGGGGAGCAGGGAGAGATAAAGGGGAGGTAAGGGGAGCAGGGGGAGATAAAGGGAAGGTAAGGGGAGCAGGGGGAGGTAAAGGGGAGGTAAGGGGAGCCGGGGGAGGTAAAGGGGAGGTAAGGGGAGCAGGGAGAGATAATGGGGAGGCAAGGGGAGCATGGGGAGATAAAGGGGAGGTAAGGGGAGCAGGGGGAGATAAAGGGGAGGTAAGGGGAGCAGGGGGAGATAAAGGGGAAATAAGAGGAGCAGGGAGAGATAAAGGGGAGGTAAGGGGAGCAGGGGGAGGTAACGGGGAGGTAAGGGGAGCAGGGGGAGATAAAGGGGAGGTAAGGGGAGCAGGGAGAGATAAAGGGGATGTAAGGGGAGCAGGGGGAGATAAAGGGGAGGTAAGGGAAGCAGGGTGAGATAAAGTGGAGGTAAGGGGAGATAAAGGGGAGGTAAGGGGAGCAGGGGGAGATAAAGGGAAGTTAAGGGGAGCAGGGGGAGATAAAGGGAAGTTAAGGGGAGCAGGGGGAGATAAATGGGAGGTAAGGGGAGCAGGGGGAGATAAAGGGGAGGTAAGGGGAGCAGGGGAAGATAAATTGAAGGTAAGGGGCGCAGGGGGAGATAAAGGGGAGGTAAGGGGAGCAGAGGGAGATAAAGGGGAGGTAAGGGGAGCAGGGGGAAATAAAGGGGAGGTGAGGGGAACAGGGGAAGATAAACGGGAGGTAAGAGGAGCAGGGGGAGATAAAGGGGAGGTAAGGGGAGCAGGGGAAGATAAAGGGGAGGTAAGGGGAGCAGGGGAAGATAATGGGGAGGTAAGGGGAGCAGGGGTAGATAAACGGGAGGTAAGGGGAGCAGGGGAAGATAAAAGGGAGGTAAGGGGAACAGGGGAAGTTAATGGGGAGGTAAGGGGAGCAGGGGGGATAAAGGGGAGGTAAGGGGAGCAGGGGGAGATAAAGGGGAGGTAAGGGGAGCAGGGGAAGATAAAGGGGAGGTAAGGGGAGAAGGGGAAGACAAAGGGGAGGTAAGGGGAGCAGGGGGAGATAAAGGGGAGGTAAGGGGAGCAGGGGAAGATAAAGGGGAGGTAAGGGGAGCAGGGGAAGACAAAGGGGAGGTAAGGGGAGCAGGGGAAGATAAAGGGGAGGTAAGGGGAGCAGGGGAAGATAAAGGGGAGGTAAGGGGAGCAGGGGAAGATAAAGGGGAGGTAAGGGGAGCAGGGGGAGATAAAGGGGAGGTAAGGGGAGCAGGGGGAGATAAAGGGGAGGTAAGGGGAGCAGGGGGAGGTAAAGTGGAGGTAGAAGAGGGAGGGGAGGTAATGGGAGCAGAGGGAGACAAAGGGGAGGTAGAAGAGGTAGGGGAGGTAATGGGAGCAGAGGGAGACAAAGGGGAAGTAGAAGAGGTAGGGGAGGTAATGGGAGCAGAGGGAGACAAAGGGGAGGTAGAAGAGGTAGGGGAGGTAATGGGATCAGAGGGAGACAAAGGGGAAGTAGAAGAGGGTGGAAAGTAGGATTGTGGGTAGCTGGTTGAAGTTACTGTTTGTTTGGTGGTAATGACAGAGTTGAATGATAGCTCTAGGCCTTTCGTGTTGAAGTCATCATCAGGAGCTTCCAATGTTGCAGAAATAGAGCAGGAAATCCAGGAATATCCGTTCATGTGAATATCTCTTTGCCAGAGGTATTCACATGAATGGATTGGCACAGTGCCACCCTGCACAGTGCCACTCACCATAACAGTGCTACCCTTCACAGTGCCACCCTGTAGTACAATGTCACCCTGCACAG